>NC_140960.1:36938708-36988708 GCF_014529385.1 Adiantum capillus-veneris
CAGAATGTCAATTTATTGATAAACAATATAATTGGAAACTATTTTTTGATAAATTGATGAACTGCTGCCGCACCATAAGTGCACTTTGGCCCTTGAGATTTCATTTAAAACGACTATGTGGGGTGTTATTTAGTTGGCTTGATAAGTCAAAAACAATCTATGTTAGCTTGGCTTGATAAGCTGCTAGGCTTAAATTCAGTTTTGGCACTTGAAATTGCATATATAGTCAGTGGTTGGGGTGCTATGTACTTCATCTGGTACCTCTGGTTAATGGATCTTACTAAGTCAAAGGGCCGGACATTACCGTTCTGTAAGAATTGCTAATAACTTGGGGATATCTTGGGATCATGAAGGTAAGTATATGGCAGGTACTTTTCGGCTTTGGCATAGCTTCCAAACTCGTAAAAAAAGTGGGGATTCCAAAACAAGCTTTATTGGTGTTTTCAACTGATACTGTTTGTTGTCAAGAAATAGAAATTAAATGATTAGGGATCTTATACAAAAAAGGTCGGACATGACCTCTCTTTTTCTAAAGGAATACTAATGATACCATGGGATTGCTAAAGTTTGAAGGTAAGTATATGGTTGCGTTTTTTTTTTGGGACTTAAGTATAGCTACCATGCTATGGATCTTGAAATGTTTGGATTCTTGGTGGACTTCGCCACTCAGATTGGAAAGATGAACGTACCACTCATTTTTTTGATGATGTAAAAGTAAAAAAAACTACTAACATACAAACTAGCTTGTCTAAAGTAATTAAAAGCTATAAGATGGACATGGATAACAACTGATATGGTCCATTGATACCTGTAGAACACATCCAAGGCTAATTGAATTGTTGTCTTGTTTGGATGGATGCAGGTAAGGACTCTATGTTATCTTGGATGGCTTTCTTTTCTTTGGCAAGCAACCTTTCTGTAATGAATTACTCATTGAGGAACCAGGAAGTTCTCCTATTTCTAGTATCACTGAAAGAGGATCTCTTTCCTACAATCATTGTACCTAAATAATTCTAATACTGAGTTATTTTTATACATACAGTTCATTTATTCCTTGGCCAGCTATTTTCTGAATGTGAAAATTCAATTATGTCTTATTAGTTAAGATTTAAACAGCTACACACACATCCTATACATAAGGTTTCTCCTTTTCGGAAAAACCGGGATGCTGGCCTAGGATATTTTCTTAGGAATGGAGCTCTAAATTGGACCCACAGTCGATAAATCCTTCATTTGTAGACTGGTGTTAGGTGGCCCCCTTTAGACTCTTGTTCCTGGTTCCCTGCTCACGGCTACCATAGTCTCTGACTTTTGCCGGTTGAAGGTTTGCAGGACCAAGTATACTTTACTATTTAGACACTTTTTTGCTAATATTTATGTCACTTTTTTCAGGACCGCTCACGCTATAGATTGACTGCTCGCATGAGCACTAATCACAACCCTAAGAATCATGCAAAGATTCTTGATCAGATTAAGCTTTACATTAAAAAACAAATACCAAAGGATACCTTGGCTTCTAGAACTAGACATTTCCTTTCTAGAAAAGCCAAACTATGTACTACATACTATGGCAAGAAAAAGTAAACTTGACTTTACTGTTTTTGTAGACTCTGGTCTTATCTCAAGGATTGGAACTCACCTTGGAGCCCCTCTTTGTGGCTTCATCTCTTGTCCTCAGATGTATAAGCAGTTTGGATGCTTCACAGCTTATTTATGATTCAGCTCTTGTCTCGGATAAAAAACTGTCTATCTTGCATATGTTGTCATTTAATGACTGGGTAAAGATTCTGGCTACATTGGACAAGGACTCCCTAGAAGGCATTAACTTATTGACCCAATATATTTCCCAACTTCCAGTCCTCACTACACAATATCAGCAAGAGTTTGCTCAGTTTCCTCTTCTGGAGCTGAGCTGTCAAACTTCCTTAGGAAACTCTGTGGACTTAACCCCTCGTTTGTCTGTACCCCGAATAGCCCCTCCATCCCTCCAACTGGAGGAATATTATGTAGAAATAGTGCTGCACTAGAGGCAATAAAAGAATTTCAGAACAATCTTTGTTCCCACAATGATGTCAACTTCTTAGAGATGGTACCAAAAATCTCTAAAGTGTTTCCTGTCTTACCAATAAGACAAATAGAAATTGAATCTCTACCTAACAAGGCTTTCCTTGCCCCCATCCTTAGTGAAACCTGGGTGTACTTGGCCAATCTCCCTGCCTCTATAGTGGAAGATTGTAAACTCAAGATTCTCAAAGGTAGGCAGTTCCTGGACAAGGGAGAACTAATTAAAGCACCCTTTAACCTCCACCTCATCGACCACTCCAAATGCCCCTCAAATGCTGATTGTACATACGTACTAAAGGAAGTATGGAATTTGCAAAAAGCAACCCGGATTTCTACACAGAGTTTATCTGGAATATCTTTCACCCCTATGTAAAATGTGCTTGCAGGTTTCTTGACCCCAAAGCTACCTGTGAATCAAGCATCATGTGGTTTGACCATGCAATATGGTGTATCCTCAATCACTTGGATCTATTATTCCCAGAGAAACCTGTCGACTTTCATCTGTCTCTCATCTGCTCTTGGCTTGGTGGATAGGCTAAGCAGATTGTGATTGCACAAATTGCCTTTAATATTTTCCGAGGTCTTATGCATGATAATCTGAAAGAGCTTAAAGCAGATGAGCCCGGTCTATACCTTACCACCTATGCTAACTTTAAAGGAGTCAAATTCATCACTAATCTGCTTACAGCTTGTATTGAAGATGATGAGTCTCCTGCTCTAAAAAGAGCCAACTTTGTGGCTACTCCCAACTCCTTCACCTTGTTTTTTACACCTAGATCCTCTTCTAATCGAGGAAAATCCCGTAGTGTTACAAGAGGGAGAGGCAGATTCCCCGCAATCAGAAACTTCCCTGAAATCTAACCCATGAATATATTGCAGGTCTCTACCAATCCTTGTGGAAGAAGGATTCTCGGCAAAGATGATTCGAATCATGGTGCTATCTACATACATTGTCTGTTTCACAATATCCTTCTCGATTGGATCTTACCAAAAAACCTTTTTTGTGAGTGCTTTGACATATTTTTTTGTGATCATAAACTGCTTGACAACATTCTCATAGGATGGAAATACCATCATCCTATAAAAGGATTAGTTTGAAATAATGACTTTCTTAGACAAGAAACAATCCCTTACTGTACTTGCTTTCAATTCACTTCATTTTGCAGAAACTTTGAAGGATTTGGTGAACATGTCTGTACCCAGAATCTTAGCATTATTGATAATATCACAATACGAAGACTACTAGCCAAAGGACTCAATCACATACCCAACTACCCAAAAAACCCTTACCTTGCTCTATCAGCTTTACTTAGCTGCGTCACTGACCTTGTCAGTGCTCTCCGACTGGAGATGGCAGTCCTACCAGACTTAAAGAGATTAGTGAAGAAAGGCTTCCTTCATAAAATTTCTCAACTTCCTAGGAAATGGCTTTCGTCTGATAGCTCCTGGCTTACTTCTCAACTAGCTCTTGATTTTCAACTAATCTCAGATAAATGGCTTGTGGTGGAGTTCTACCGTATCCCGAGCGACATTTTACGAGCGAATATAAATCCGAGCGAATACCTCACATGACGATATCAAAATATTGAATTGTAAAATGTAATGAAAAAAACATTTCATTTGTTGCAAGAGAAAGAAAATTTCAAAAGAATTGGAAGGTCCTATGTTGAAGAGTCGAATTCATCGTCAATGAAAACACTATGTTTTTTATGCGTTCGAAATGGAGAGGATATTCGTAAAGTGCAAACAAATTAGGGTTTACATGCATGTATAGATCAAGAACTAAACAATGAAACAAGAAACTAAATTCAACAAGCTCTACATTTGCAAGTTAAATAATTGGCATTATACACAGTCCATATTACAAGTTACACTATCAAACCATTACTATAAGACAATTCTTATAAAATCAGACAGAGTTTCCTTTGCAAGAGGAAGAAAATTTTAAAATATATCCTGGGTCCATTAATGGCCACCTCACATGAGGATTTTAAAAAATTGACTTGCAAAATCAAATAAGAAAAGTATGAACTATTTGTCGCGATGACAAAATCTTGCAACATATGATAATTCATTTGACTCTATAAAGAGTCACATTCATCATCAATGAAAACATTGCGTTTTTTAGGCGTTTCGAAGACAGGATAGTCGTATTGTGATTCCTCCACCATCCGTTGAGCTGTCGCTTCTGCGTAAATTGGCAATACACTTCCACAGACATGCAAAAGCATATATAGTCAATATACATGAAATCAAAATCTTTAAATTTCATTAATGACAATACATAAATGCCGACGAATTTATCAAAAACAACATGAAAACCAAAAACACAAAGATGATGTCAATGTCATAGGAGGAGTGAAGGCTCACTAGTCATCAAAAGGGTTGACAAATGATGGCACGTCACCCTGATCCTCAATGTCTATAGAGGTAGATGCCTCGTCTCGGCTTCGCTTTTTAGGACGAAGCAAGGGCACCACATAATCTCTGATGAGAGGCTCATCAATATCAACTGCACCACATGCTCGTCCAGACGCACAGCATGCAGCCAAAACAGGAGCTGTACCACATCCTAGCTCCAAACAAATACCTTCAGGTCGACAAAGTAGCTCCACAAAAGCCACAACAAAAGCCTGGCTCCGCTGTAACTCACCGCGCCAAGGGACCCCGGATCCTGCTCTCGCCATAGACTGCTTTGGAAAATGGTGTGTCATGAATGAATCTGAAGGGTGTAGACCCAAGCGAGAGAAGAGTGCTGTGCTCTCTGCGACATAGCATGATGGCTGCATCCCAATCCTGTGTACCATAAATAGCATAGAGCACTGACACTGCAAACCAAATTACAAAGCTATAACTTTCAAGAAAGAGCCTCAACAAAGCTGCAAATAGAATTCAAGGAAGCAATACCTGAACTCGACCAGATAAACTCTCAACACATCCATATGAACTATGATGGAGCACCATAATGCGACGATGCACAACCATCTGCAAAGCACGGCAAAATCTCTCCACCCATCCAATAACATCTCCTATTTAAAGTTAGGTTGTTATAAGAAAAAACTACTAACATCATGAAATAGCGAATATACAAATATTCTATTAGAAAACAAATACCTGATGTAGAAGCCATAATTAGCAACCAACCAGAATCCGCAAGTGTAGAGAAAGTCAAATGTATACTAGAACGCACATGATCCTCTGTGCAAATATCCAAACTAGATGGTGAAGAAGATCCTGAATGCAAGCCACCGCATGGAAGATCCAAAAACACAAGATCTGCAGCCCATGTCACAGGTCTCCCTCCACGAGTGTACAACACACCACCTGAGCGTACTACTCGAGACATATGGTCATGTACAAGACTCCATGATGCATTACGAATACCCTCTCTAAAGTCTGCAGCGATAGAAATGTAGTCACCAACAACGGCGATACATCGTATGTCACCACCGCGAAGCGCTGGACAAAGCAATGGAGACTCCAAAACATAGATAAACTTGATGCTCTTCTTAAGAACAATCATCCTCGAAGCATCTTCAACCACAAATACACACGCAATATGTGAATCATTTCATAAATTATGAACAAAAGGTAAAAGTAAAGTATCAACAAATACTTACCATAATCCAAAATATCCTCAGCACCAGGGGTATCGACTACAGTCTCTGTCCTCTCACGGGATGAGTGGACACCTTCAAAGAGATAGGTAATTCTTTTGAATCTATTGAAGTCAATATCATAAATTTATATGCAGCAAAGGATACCATGAGCATACCTGGCTGCCTCTCCTCTACTATAGGTGCGGCTGGTGGTTGTACCTGTGTTGCTGCATCTCTCTGCAAAGCTTCGTGAAGCTCTTTCTCTCTAGCAAGGATGTGACCCTTCGCCATGTCTATCCACCAAGGACATGTATCTCTCTCCCATGTTGTCAAAGTAGACATACTTGGGAGGTACATGTATGTTTCCTCTGATGCCGCTTGTGTCCATTGTCTCACTACATATGGAAGAGCTAGCAAAACTCCTTTGGACACCAAAAGCAACAAAAATCTAACAAAAAACATAAGCCATAAGCACACAAATCCAAAGTAACACAAAACCCTAAACCAAAGTTGTAAACGAAAACTCTAACAAACCTGTAAGCCAATCGTTGGGCTGCCATGCGAAAGGTATCCACTTTCTTGAGTGCTTGTTTCTCCACATCCTTTGTTTTAGCCTCCAAAGACACTTCCAATGGAAAAAGATAGGGTCTAGCCTCAAATTTTATTTCATCAAAGTAAAACCCTAGAGTGCTATCATGTGGTAATGGCACTCCTCCCGCCACATCCAAAAAGTCTGAAACAAGTTGTGTTGCTCTCTCATAGACACGAGCAAGATAGCCTTCTCTACGAAGCCAACTACACCAAAAAAACACAACAACAAAGTCATAACATAGTCAAAGTAATCCATGCACAAAAATCCAAGCAAGCACAACAATACTCACTGTCGAAACACATGATCCCCTTTCTTTAAACCAAAAGTTGCCCTTGTGATTTTGTCAGACTCAAGTAGTGAGACCCATTGGATTTTATTTTGTACCGGAGCATCATGAAGAGCAATCAAATTTAATTTCTCTAAAGTTGCCCAACTATCATATCCCCATCTGAGCGACATAATCCTTGCCAACCAATCTGTCCCAAGATTAGGATCCACAATATTCAATAGCTGCAACACTTCAAAAAATAACAAGTTATACTTTATAACCATAATGACCTTACGACTTCACACTTATATAGTGAAATGTACCTTTCCGATCCGTTCTTGATATTTATGTACTATTTCTCGATTAATATTCTCCTCATCTTTGTTTTTTTCCTCTTCAGAGAGTTGTTGACCAAGTTGGGACAATCCAGACGCTTTCTCTTTTGTTATTTGAACCTAAAAGCAAAACTAACTTGTTCATGAGACAACGGAAAAACCCCAAACATAATCTGCAAGCAAAAAAGGTTAAAAAACTCACATCAAAGACAAGCATGCCAAGATAGCGCCGTGTGAGTGGATACCAAGGTTCCGTACCCTTGGTAGCATACTTTCTTCGCACTGTCGCAATTAATTTCTGGTCTTTCTCAGGAAGTGTCACCAAATAGCTTTCATGATCTGCTGCACATATGTGATTGGTATTCACAATCTCATCTCGAAGATGATTAGCCACCAAAGCATGTGTATTCATACTACAAAAAATCAAAGTGATTAGCTTGAACTATGAATTATTCCAAGAGTTCCAAAATATGTCTTCATAGAAACTTACACATTCATTCTTTGTAAGCTGCTCAGTAAAGCAATCTCAGGAACCTTTGTGGGATCTATGATAGTACAAAGCACCCTACAATGTTTTTCTTTTGAAGTTGAAAACTTCTCTTTGATTGCTTCAGTCCATGCAAGCGTGCGATGGTTGCCCTCCCATACGTAAAACATGTGGTCGGAAAGCTCTGCAAATCTTGATTGGCCTTTAAGCTCTGACTCAAACTCTTCATTAATTTCTCTCCAAAGAGGATCCCACTTTTTCTTGATGTCATCTTCAAAACAAGAAAACAAAGATTAACACAATGAAAAAACTCCATGATATGATATCAAAAACAACTTTAAACTAACCTGTCACAATGGAGTTCTCTTTCTTGCATGTCCAAACTGAAACAATGAAAGCACCTTTTTCTGGCATATACCCTTCTTTTGCAAATGCAGCTTTCAATCCACTCAGATCATCTCTAAGTCCTCTTACTCTAGCATAAGGAATCAGCCTACACAATGGTATAGAGGGACAATCAAAGCAACTGAACATACGTGTGGTCTGTAGTATATCAGCACCTCTATGCATGTAAATATTTTGCTCCTCACTAATCTCTACAGCTGAAGTGACCTCTACTCGCATTTCCCATGGAATAATTTGAAGATTATTCTCTTCAGGAGCCACCATATCATCAATATCATGCATAGTATCAACCTCATGCGTAGACCCTTGACCAATGTCCATAGAATAAACTTCATCCTCTTGTGTGTCATGATACCCTAACATTTCTGTTACTGATATTGACGACAGTTGATCACCACTGTCAAGTGGTTGCACAAACATTCTTTTGCTTCTTGTACCTTTTCCAGTTCGTCCACATGTATAAGGACTACATAAAACAAAATAATCATATCTTCAAAAAAAACGGGCAGAGGATCTTTTTTTTCTCAAGATCCTGACAACTTCTAATATTCAATTTTGAATTTCTACCTCCCTCTCTCTCCCTCCCTCTCTCTCTCTCTCTCTCTCTCTCTCTCTCTCTCTCTCTTTTACAAAATTTAAATAACGCAACATAAATTCATATTATAAGTGGAATTTTACATATATGATATTTAAGAGATAATGAACATAAATATTATAATATAATTTAGATTAATCTATTTATAGACTTGTCTGTTAGATAATCAAACCTGCAGAGAAGAGCGGGTGAGAGTTTAGAAGGGAGCGGGTGTCAGTAAGTTACAATGGGTCGTCAAAGTACTATCTATGGTCCTGACCGTGGGCAGAAGTTGCTATTGCTTTTTGAAAACAGAGTGCATGAATTACCTGTGCAGTCAGTGAGAGAAGGTTTTGGCTTGTTAACCGACTCGTTTTCGCTTCACCCATTAACTTTGTATGGAGAACAGGTAAAGATAGAAACAACTCTTTCAACCTCAGGTGAGGAAGTTTTCCTGTTGGATCATGAATTGAGTCAGTTCTTCAAGGTGCATGTAAGAGATTCTGTTAAACAGCCAAGGTCCCATGGAAGTAGAGCTTCCCCAATAGTCATTGATGTGGATGCAAGTGACATCAATGAGAAGCTAACAAGTGTAATAGATTTTATTCAGACAATGCCTAGTAAAAGCAACCTTCACTCTGCTTTAGCAAAGGCTCAGAAAATTGTTAAATGTAATGAGCTCCCTGCACACTATGATGGTTATATTGCATTTGAGTTGCCACCGACAAACCATGATAATGCAATGGTTGGAATGGAGCAACGTCATGATAGTCATTTGTGGACAGAATATGTCACATGCAGTAGTGATATCTTTCCTGGTGCCATCCGCTTCAGTAGGTGTTCAGGTCATCTTCGTTGCAACAATGTCGCCTGTTCTATCTATGTGCGTTCCAGAGTACATAATGAGTCTCAGTGGCGTGGCCGTCTCTCCAAAGCTGTTCCCATCGGAACATTAACACCTTTCCAAGGGACAGTGGTTTGCATTCATTGCAGTCAAATGCCCTCATGTATTGCAACATGCCCTGCTGTTATCTATTACTGTTTGCCCAAAGATAAGTTCGCGCTTACTCGATGTGCTATTCATTTAGGAGAACATAAGCACCCATGTGCTGAAGGAAAGAATAGATCTGTTGAACAAATGATTGATTCAATTCTGCAAGCTAGAGCAAACCAAGATCCTTTCACAACTGCCAAGCAACTAGAACGTGTTGCCACCCAAGATGTGATACTGGACAAGTTAGTAATAAATAGTGCAGACGAATGCAACACAATTGAAGATAAAGAGTTTTCAGAGTTTCTTGATACCATTACACCCTTATCTAGCAAGCGGAGAATAGAGAGGAGCTTAGAAACTGCTAAGAGGTCAAAGCAGTTAACTGCAAAAGGATTAGAAGCTGTTCTAGACCTCAAAAGCAAATGCAGGTATCCTTTTATTCATAGTGTTCTTTTTCCTGGACAACTAGGAGGTTCAGAGCAGCCACATGTGTTCAAGATGTCAATCAAGGGTCCAGGTAGTGGAGTTGACTTGGTGAGTAAGATGCGTCCAGGAGGAAACTTAGAGCACATGTGGGTCCACTTTGATCATGTGCATCGTGTTCAAGGGTGGCCGACCATGTCTGCTCATGTTTACGACCCATTTGTGCGTGAATTAATGACAATTTCCACATGTGAATTCACAGTTGAAAATAAGTATGCTCAGATAGAGTTTTGGGAAATGTTGAATAAAGTTGTGCAAGATCAAGGGTTTGAAAAGCCAGAATTTAGAGGTTTTATGGCGGATGAAGCAAATGCAAATTGGATTGCTGTGCGAACTGTCTACTTTGGAGGAGCAAAAAATAAAATACCTTCCAAAGAACGATCGTGTGGCTTTCACTGGGAGCAGTCCATGATTCGACACACCATTAAGTGTATCCGTCCATCTTCACAGGAGGATCACAAAATTCTATGCCGAAAATGGCGGAGTGCACCATCTGATAATCAAGGAGACATTTGCAAAGAAGATCTACGTCGATTTTGGAAGGCAGGCCATGTGGTGGATGGAGAGATTGCTTGTTTAGAGACATGGATGGCTTGGTGGGATGTAAGAGAACAACATTGGGGAGAGAGATTTGTAACACAAGATGAGTCTGGAATTTTTGTGCCCACAACAAACTTGTCTGAGGCCAAACATGCCAGTATGCGTGCATCTATTGGTTACAAGGAGAAAATTAGCTTGTATGAGGCAGCTGGTGCCGACATGGCCATGGCGGTGCTGCAAAGCGTAAAATACAATGCTTATCTAAAAGGTGTTAGGTCTGCCACTGGTCCGGGAATTGATGATCTTGCAAAGCGATTCTTAGGTCGATCATCAACTGCATCAGCTTCAAAAACCCTCATTGACTTGACACACTCTTCAATGTCAGAGATGGGACTACAAACCCCTGAGATGAATAGAACACCTTTGCAAGAGAAGAGTTTAAAGAAGAAACGTGCAATATTTGTTGATGCAGATGAGGTTCTTGATGAAGATAGCCACAGACCAGAATATGTGACAGTCACTGAACCTATCATAGGGCCTCGTATGCAAGGCAATAGTAGGTCTCGAGTTGGTGAGCATTGGCATGAGGTGAATGTTCCAAAGACGGTTTGGGCTATACGAAGAATAGAACCTGGTCGAAAGATGACTTGCTTTGGGATGGTTGGTGATCAGAGTGCTCGATGTGCAAGATACATCAATGAGAGGAATGATGATACAGTACAGGGGGTTGCTGCCCCATGCTTTTGGGGACGCAGAAAATATCCTGCCTCAGCTACAAGTCCAGGCGGGTTAGTCGAAGGTTTTGTGTGGTTCTGTAACTCCAATAATATGCATACATGGCGGGTACATGACATGATTGTGGGAGCTCCTGGCCCAGCCCCAGGTGTTTGGATTGTAGCTCAAGGAACACAATTGACACTAATTGAAGCAGAGTACTTGCAGAGAAATGGTTTTGTCCCTCAATCTGCAGCAAAACTTGCAAATCTTGGCAGTGGTTTGAGAGGAGGAAATAGGGTTCCTAGTGCCTTCCGGCCTAAATACAGGGATGGGAAGATTGTTAAGTGGAGATCAAAGCTGACAAAAGATTTTCAAACAAGGATAGATTTGGGGTGCACACTTCAAGCGGAATTGGTGAAAGAGGTGATTGTTGTGTGCAACGAAACACATGTTTTCTATGTTAGCACAGAGGGATCCAAGGAAAAAGGCATAACATACTCAGTGACAATCTCTGATTTTCCACGATGTACATGTGAGGACTTTCAAAAGAGAGAATCAAAAAAGCATACATATGTGCCATGCAAACACATGTACTATGTGTTTCTTCAAATTCTTGGGTTAAACTCACATGCCCATGAGTTCATTCACCAGGCTGCTTTGACCAAGGTGGAACTTTTTCAAGCCCTTGGGGGCACTAGGGCAACTGTGCATCCCTAGGGTATTTGCCGTGTGATGTTTGCAGGCTTTTGTTGATATTCACCTTAACTATCAACCACCGTTCTAGGAGTTTTCAGGTTGCAATTTTGAATTTTTGGGATATGCCAAGTGCAAGGAACACACTTACTTACCATGTATTTAGAAAACGACAGTACTAATATTTTGTTTGAGTTTAGAGTTACTGATAACTTTCATTTTAGTAGTAATCGACAGATTCGCATCTTTTGGCGGTGCCTTGTAAGTTCATTGTTTTAAGTATATTTCCTTGTGCCTTGTATGAGACACAATCGTAAAAATACACACAACTATGCTACACAATTTTGCTAGAAGCTCAGAGTTTTGAATCCATTGGGTGTTTCTTGTAAAACATATTGTGACTTACCAAGTTACTATATGATCTAAAAAACTGTTGGTTGTCCATATTTGATTAAATGTTTTCACTTTCTTTGTAACTCTTTGCTCGGTGTGGTGAGATCGCTCGGATTTGCTCGCTCGGAGATTGGGTTTCCCCTTGTGGTCGGGCTTGACAAAAGTGCCAATTGTCCTACTATTATGTGCAAATACCTTGCTTGGATAGCCGCTCGCGATCGAGTTTCAGGAAAAGAATTCTGTTATACTAACAAAACACCGCAAGAGATCTCTGACAAGATCTCTAAACATCTAGGACAACTTGGCTATTCTCTTAACAACACCAGGCTACCGGTACTGTTTCCTACATATAAATTCCACAAACATAAATTCAGATGGATATCTGATGCCTCTAACTGCATCTTCATAGATATCACCAAGGATATTACTTTATGCCTCGATATTATTCTCACAGAATTTGAACTCATTTGTGCAGAGAAACAAAAAATCTGAAAAAACTTCTTAAATATCCAATACAATCCCTTATGGCTAACAAAAAACGCTACAGAAGTCACACTTAACCTTCCTCAACATATCTTCCATATCTTTTCAACTGACATAACACAATGCTACGAAAACATTCCACTTAGTGGAGAACTCTGCCTTAAGACTGTTTTAGCTAAGGTTATTAAATTAGCCTTCTCCAATGCTAAAAAAATAAAGTATCATTCTATCTCTCTATCCAAGAAACCCAGATGGATTCTAACATCTCAATCCGTACACCCTCTACACTTCAACGAAGCAAAGATCTGCGCCTATATCTTCTGGCTGCTGAATAACTGCATTGTGATTGCAGGCGGCTGCTGTTTTAACCAATGCCTTGGCATTCCTATGGGCTTCTCCTGCTCACCTCTTATGTGTAACATCTACTTTGCCTTTTTTGAAAACAAATGGTGTCTAAAGAACTTGGAAACTAACCATAAAATACTTCCATTGTTCAATCATACTTTTAGGTATATGGATGACCTGCTGAGTGTTAACAACAGAATGTTCTCTAATGAGATCAAATCTACCCCCACTGCTTAAAGATTGAGCCTACATCCCTCCCAGAAAATCCAACTGCTGTTGAGAAATTCTACAAAACAACCGAGTTTCTCAAGATTTCAATTTCCCTTCATTCCCAATCCACGAGCGGTTATGACCTTAGATTTATCTGGAGAAAAGATCTTCTCAAGTTGCCCCATATAGAATTCATCAAAAGAAATAGCAATAGGCCATACGAAGCCTCTATTTGCTCATGTATTGGGATTCTCTACTTAATTTGTTACTTGTCATCTACCTCCTATCTAGCCTGGGAAGAAATATATGTGCTAATCAGGAAATACTGCCGGAACGGGTTTAACCGTAATCAAATCAAGAATACCATCATACAAGCCCTCAATCGACATAACTGGCCGGGGCTATTATTTCAAAAAGAGAGTGTTATCTCTCTCATTAGGTAGTAGGCCCATACACAATGGGCCTACTACCGACCCATTGTGTGTGGTGCCTGGGTTAGGGCGGGTACACACACACACACACACACACACACACACACACACACACACACACACACACACACACACACACACACACACACACACACACACACACACACACACACACACACACTTGTATACTGTTCATATGAAGAAAAACTCGCTAAAGAGAAAAAAAAACACCCCCCTTCTTTCTCTCTCCCCCCCCCTTCCCCCCCCTTTAGACTCCTGTTGCCTGGACCATACTAGGTCTAAAAATAACCTTTATTGTTTATTTACTTTTAACCACTGCCGGAGGCCATGCCCTTTACTAAGTAATGATGCTCTGTCGAGCGTGATCAATGGCTACTGCCCTTAGGGAGTGGCGAAGGCAGCCCTCATCCTCCTCCCAGTCTGTCGATCTCCATTGAAAGCTATAGGCGTGATAAGCGATGCTCTATCTCTTACTCATGATGAAGCGTGGCCTCCCTCTCTCTCGACCGTGACACTGCACAAAGGCAAGGCTTGCCTCCTCCTGCTATAAAAACAGGTGAGGGCGCATCTCTGCCCCTCACTTAGCTATATTGGGTGTGTTGAGTTATTTTGTGAAACATCTCCTGTCTGCTTGCCACTACCAAGGAGAATGGAGCTCTCCTCGGAGGTGACTCAGGTGTTCAATCCCTCCTCTGTTGAGTTTACTGTTTTTTCTACACCGTTTATTACACATTCTAATGGTCTTTTCCTACCTTTTGCTTGGAAAAAACATGCATACTGTGTTAGCTGGTTTTTTTGTGGGCTTGTTGCAAAAATTGAGCAGAGTATCACTTTTCTGCTGATATTCTCAAAGGGATGGAAATAGTGAAAATAAGGATTGGAGCATCCCTGCCCTTTGCATAAGAAAATGCTCCTTACCTATAAATTGTTGGGCCGTCTTTGTGGCTTACTGCTATGTCGATTATTGCAGGTGCATATACTTTCAAAAACTTGACTGGTTTTTTGTTTGCTTAAAGCCTAGATACTATGGGTGGCCGTGGGCTTCTTGTGCATAAAAAAAGATCATGGTCTGCATAATGGGGTGGCCTCAGGGCGCAACACTTCACCTCCACATAAGACTGCATGTGCGTAAAAGATGGCCAATGCATAACTGGTATTATTACACCTAGGCATTGTTGTGGGCTTTTGGACTGCTTATGCATAAAGAGCATTTTTTTTGTCCTGTCAATGTTGACTGTATCAATGGGGAAAACACATGAGGGGATGGTGTTAGATATACAAGTTGCTACATTGGCTTTTTTCTGCCGCTTTAGGACCTTACCTGCGTTCTTTAAAGTACCTGGTTATGGGTTTTTGATATTAGAGAACACTTGCATAAAGTTAGATTTCATTACTGGCTCTTACTGGCTCTGTTATAGCCGCTGAGAGTTGTTGTATGGGCTCTGTTATAGCCGCTGAGAGTTGTTGTGCCAGCCTAGTACGCTTCTAGCGAGTTCACACTTAGTGACCGCATGTACATATGTGCTACTTTTCAGCTTTAGCACTTAGTCATTTTGTACTCTCTTTTTTGTGAAGAAGAAGAAGAAGCTTTCCATCTCTGTGTGCTTTGTGCTTGTCTTGTGTAGCTCTCTTGCATCCTCATTCTTTACATGGTATCAGAGCCTGGTGCAGGCAAGAGAGGCTAAGAGAGCAAGAGCATAACAATCCCTTCGTTCGCAGTTTACATGCAGATATACTCCACAGCAGAATGGGGTCGCAGAAAGGAAAAACAGGCACATTGCAGAGGTTGCACGTGCATTGATGAATGAGAAGAACATACCTCATCATTTCTGGGCTGAAGCTGTAAATACAGCTGTGTACATTATGAACAGGACACCTACAGCTGCGGTGCATGATGTAACACCTGAGGAAAAGTTCACAGGTACAAAGCCTGATTTGGCACACTTGAAAGTGTTTGGCTGCATAGCTTACGTGCATGTACCAGATGAGTTGCGTAGGAAATTGGATCCTAAAGCAGAGAAATGTATTCTTGTGGGATATTCCCTTGAACAAAAGGGGTACAGGTGCTACAATCCTACTACACGAGAATTACGAGTGAGCAGAGATATAGTCTTTGATGAGATGAGCAGCTGGTACAGTAATGCACATGGCACTATTGGGGCTGATGTAAAAGATGATGTGGTTGTACAAAATGTGAGGCCACAGTCACAGGTTTTGAGTGGACCACAAGAGTCCTCTTCTCGTGGCTCTGTTGAGAAACCATGGAATGGTAGACTACGTACGCAGGTTACTCCACCAACAGGTACAGGGAATGTATCACGAAAAGGAAAGGAAAAGGTTGATGAACCTCCCTTTATGGTTGATGCATCATCAGGTTTTTCACATGTAGACATGGATTCAGATGGTTCTGAACAAAGTCTTGATGAGGAATTTGGAATTCCGGCTGTCAGGACACCTGGTGTAAGGAAAGTACAAGAAGATGCTAGAGGGCAAAGGAGTGACCAAGGACCGCGCAGATCTAATAGAGTCAGAAATCCAGTTCAGAAATTGACTTATGATGGGTATCTAGCGCATCACCAAGCCTACATGGCTAAGGTGATATAGGATGTGGAGCCCACATGTTTTGAGGATGCAGTTGGAAATGTGCATTGGGATGATGCAATGAATGAAGAGATGGCTGCATTGGAAGCAAATGACACATGGAAGTTGGTGCCATTGCCAAGTGGCAAGAAAGCTATTGGCTATAAATGGGTGTATAAAACCAAGCATAAGGCTGATGGTAACATTGAGCGTCACAAGGCAAGGCTGGTCGCAAAGGGTTATGCACAGACGTATGGCATAGACTATGAGGAGACCTTTGCTCCAGTGGCAAAGATGACGACTGTGAGAGCTGTCATAGCAGTGGCTGCATCTAGAGGATGGATTATGCATCAAATGGATGTAAAGAATGCCTTCTTGAATGGTGAGTTGCAAGAGGAAGTGTATATGGATCAGCCACCTGGTTATGTCGATCCAGGTTACCCAAATTATGTATGCAGACTTCTCAAAGCTTTGTATGGTTTGAAGCAGGGCTCTAGAGCATGGTATGACAGGATTGCCAAGTATCTTGTCAGTATTGGTTTTAGGAGAGCTCATGCTGATCATTCACTCTATGTACGTGAGAGTGATGTGGGGATTGTGGTCATTACCATATATGTAGATGACCTTATTATTGTTGGTGACAATGCTATGGAGATTGACCATGTGAAGGGTCTTCTCAAACAGGAGTTTGAAATGAAAGATTTGGGCGAGTTGCGCTACTTTCTTGGCATTGAGGTGATCAGGACTCCAGAGGGTGTATGGCTGTCACAGAGACAATATGCTTTGGACATGTTGTCAAAGTATGGTATGGCTGATTGTAAGCCGATTTCCATTCCCTTGGATGTGAATGCAAAGCTGAGTGCAGAGAAGGGTGATGTTGTTGAGGATGTCAATATCTACAGGAAGATGGTGGGTAGTCTAATCTACTTGACTATCACAAGGCCAGACTTGAGCTACACAGTAGGCTTGGAGAGTCAGTTCATGCAGCTTCCGAGGAAGCCACATTTGGATGGAGTACGACGCACACTTAGGTATGTGCAAGGGACTCTTGACTACGCATTGTTCTATGCAGCAGATGCACCATTAGCATTGTATGGGTATACAGATGCAGATTGGGCAGGTAGCATTGTTGATAGGAGATCTACGAGTGGCTTCATGTTCTCTTTTGGGAGTGCTGCTGTTACTTGGAGCAGCAAAAAGCAGCCTACGGTTGCTTTATCGAGCACAGAGGCCGAGTACAGAGGTGCAGCAGTTGCGGCGTGCGAGGTAGCTTGGCTACGCACATTACTTGAGGACTTGGGAGTGCAGGTGGACCAGCAGATTGTCATTCATTGTGACAACCTCAGCAGCATGCAGTTGGCTAGGAACCCAGTGTTCCATGCTAGGACCAAACACATAGAGGTCCATTACCACTACCTTCGAGAGCGAGTGTTGCGGGCGACATCGACTTGGTCTACATCAGCACAGAGGAGCAGATAGCGGATATCTTTACCAAGGCCCTTGGAGCTGAGAAGCTTCGACGTTTCCGGACTATGCTTGGACTCTACGACATGCAGAGCTCGAGGGGGAGTGTTGAGATGTCGAGCTCTACACCTTGAGCTGGCATCCACTACGGGTCTTGGCCGCTTACGGCATTTACTCACTGGCGCGTTAGGTGACCGACACGGAGGATCTTTGCCAGTGATTCTACAGCTGGACTACACTTATAGTGCCAGCCTAGTACGCTTCTAGCGAGTTCACACTTAGTGACCGCATGTACATATGTGCTACTTTTCAGCTTTAGCACTTAGTCATTTTGTACTCTCTTTTTTGTGAAGAAGAAGAAGAAGCTTTCCATCTCTGTGTGCTTTGTGCTTGTCTTGTGTAGCTCTCTTGCATCCTCATTCTTTACAAATTACTGACTGAGGAACTAGGAAGTTCTCCTTTTTCTAGTATCACTAAAAGAGGATCTCTTTCCTACAATCATTGTACCTAAATAATTCTAATACTGAGTTATTTTTATACATACAGTTCATTTATTCCTTGGCTAGCTATTTTTTGAATGTGAAAATTCAATTATGTCTTATTAGTTAAGATTTAAACAGCTACGCACACACGCACACACACACGCGCACACACACACACACACACACACACACACACACACACACACATCAAGGCACTATACAAAATCTACCTCCCAAGAAGACTCTAGGATCTAATGTCGTCGCTTCTATACAAAATTTGGTAGCGACGATGAGTAAATGAAACTGCATATTAATGGAGGTTGTAGCTAGACCTTAATTCATGCCTTGTCCCTTGCATGAATGAAAAAATTGGAAGTACTTTTGCAAAGGTTTGGGGTTGAAGAGACGATTGAAATTATGGCGCAATTTTGTGCATTAAGATAGGGAGATCTTTTTGAGAGGAGAAAATATGAATCAAAGTTTGCAATTGTATGGGAGCAATGGCTTACATAATGAGATTAGGAGCACCAAACTTCTTGAAGATGGATCAATTAGTGGTTAAGCTATCTCTTAGAGAGAATACAAAGGGGAGATTAGATTTGTGGTACATATGTAGTGGTAGTACCATAGAACTTGTTCGGACGCTTGGTGCAATGAGTGTGAGGATCAAGGGCAAGGTCGAGCTCAAAGAAGGCAAGCTCATACATATCATTGTTATGATTGTGGTAAAATAGGACATGGTATGTCTTGTGTCCCTATTCGTGAAGCAATTTCTATGAAAAATGACATGGGTAGCAAGTATCACCACCCAAAGTACTGTAGGTCTTATCTCTGTGAGGAATTTAGAAGATATTGTCTTTGTGAGATGTAAGATGACTTCGAGTGAGAGAAGAAAGTGCAAAGAAAAATTGAAATCTAGAAGATATAATACTACTTGAAGCAGTGCAGTATGAAGCTCTATTGTTTAAGCTAAGAAGACTTTTACATGCAGGTTTCATCTATTTGGTGGAAGATTTAGAGTGGGCATGTCCGAGATAGGTGACCTTGATGAGGATAGTAAATTGAGTGTTTGTGTGGAGGACATATTCTATGCGTCACAAGTGAAGGCTAACTTTCAAATCAACGTTGTAGAGGAGGATGAATAGAGAACTACTTTTATATCACTGTGGGGGCATTTTGTCTACAAGGTGATGTCACTTGGTCTTTCCACTGCATCAACAATGTTTATAGCACCATGAGGGTGTTTTCCCCATAGGGTGATGCTAGCTCCATGAGGGTTTTTTGCGTGTAGGGTGATATTGTTTGGTCTTACCACCCAAAAAATTCCAATCACTCGTAACTCATGTTTTCAATCTTTCTTGAAAACTCAATGTGGATATTGATGTTTTTCATATTTATAGCTCATGTGCACTTCATTTTGAAAAGTGAATGAAGGTTTGTTTAGATAATTTAACCAATGGGTGGCTAAATAAATGTAGATAAGCATCACTTTGTAGAGAGCCAAGTTACTCTACTTGACCATGTGGTGTCGGAAACAAAAATAGAGGTAGGCACTAGTAAAATCCAAGATTTGACATCTCTATATTAACCAGCCATGGAAAAAGATTTGATTTCTTTTATCCCAAAAAGTGGAGTATCTTAGTAGATTGATACATCTATTCTTGCAAGTTCTCTCTCTATAGTAGCTCACATAAAGAACCCTTCAAGTAGAGTGAAAAAAGCAACTAGTAGTTTAGAGAGGTAAAGGAAAATTTGACTTCCCTTCCCTCTAAGGTAGGTCAAACATTCAATGTTTATCCTATCCAAGTGTAAGGAATGATACTGTTAGGGCTTTGTTGATGCAAAAGATTGCAAGACCTCCTTTATGTGCCCTATTTCTTTTCTAGCAATGTAGGGACAATGTTGGATGGAATGTAAAGCCATTAGAAGGTGACCTCTACACCCTTTTAGCCTTCATGTTTGCATTCAAAAGTGAGAGATTTTAAAGGTAGCCTCACAATGAAATGAGAAAGGAGAGATTGTCACTTAGCAAGGGAGAGAGAAAGCCCTTGCCATATCAGATGTACGACTAGTAAGTTAGAGTGGTGCTAGTGAAATTAGTGTGCCGGTGGGGTTGTCATGTGGTGTGGATCTGGGTGAATTGTATGAGAAGAAATGGGATGCAAGATCTTCGCCATGCTCGGATACAATTTGATCACACTGTGGATTGTACAATGGGTGACCATGGCATGCCATTCTTGTGATCCAAGGTAAAATTTCATAAAGTAAGGGGTATTGAGGCGGCTTGTACACTTTGTGTTTCCTATTGCCATTTCCTGTTTGGGTGCATTGGTCTTTATTTCCCTTGAAGGAACTTTTACCACATTTTCCTTCTTTATTGTGGAGGTTCCTCTTGGATTTGTAGACTTAGATGCATAAGGGATTTCAAGGTTGAAGGTAGTGAAAATATCCACTTTAACCTTTCCCTTCTCTTGGTATATAGGTTTGGTGATGTTTCATGAAGTTGAGCACTTGATCTAGTGGTCTAGAAGGAGTCACAATTGGCTTTGGAAATATATTTTCTACTAGTGGTACTTGTATATGTAGCTCTATTTTTCCTAGAGAAGACAAGTAGAATGTAAAAGTTCCTCTAAAGCATTGCCTTTTTGCCATCCATTCTCATCCAAGGACTACTTCTTCTTGCATGTCATTAGAAGCCATCATTTGTAGTTCCATTTGCTCGGATTGATTTTGGATGCTAAGGGCATCACCCATTGTGTTGGTCCCTTTGTGAAGCATCAAGTATGCTCTAATTTTGGTGGGAGACCATGTTGTAGTTTTTCTTGTGATCAATTAGAGCTAAGCATCGGAGGCTTGCTCCATTTACACATTTTGATATAATTCCAATCCTTGTACATGGCATTGTGATAGCGTAAAATCTTTGAGAGACTCCTTTACCTTTATTATCATTTGTTGATATAGCTTGTTGTTGTTGAATTCATGTGGCTTGACTACGGAAATTAATATGCTGGATGTAGACTGGTTGATCATTTGTTGATATAGCTTGTTGAATGTCTTGTGGCTTGACTACAAAAATTGGCATGTTGGGTGTACACTGGTTGATCATTTGTTGATATAGCTTGTTGAATCTCTTGTGGCTTGACTATGGAAATTGGGTACATTTGGGATGGATTGGGGCGGTTTTGGAGCCCTTGCTTTTGATGCATTGGAATCCTGTAAATTCTTTACATATTCTTGAACTTCACTTTTGGCCGACGTCATCACAAGCTAATTCTTATTGGGAATTTTCTTTGACTCTTTTTGTAAATAAGATTTCATGAGGGAAGTTACAATAGATTTCGTATGTGTCATAGCTTTGCTTGTACTTTGAGCCTTCTGAAGTTGGATTGTACCTCCTTTAACACTGAATCGAATCAAATTGTTTTGACAAACACTTTATCTAGCGATGCATTTCAACAAACATGATTTTTCAATAGGGGTCAAGGAAGGGCAATCAAGGGTACAATGCAAAATATGTTTGGCTTGCCTAGTCTTGGTTGGCATGCATTCAACTTTTATCATATTGCTGATAGGTATTATAAGCAAAAACTATAGAAATAGGTCTCTAGAAAATTGTTAATATGAAAATACTGATGTATTTATGTCACATTGTACGCTTATGGTCTTCTATGTTCCTTGCCATTTGCAACTTTTTGGGCTCTCATAAAAGGACTGCCACTTGGAAATTTTTTAATATGAAAATGCTGATGTAATTTAGGTCAGATTGTACTCTTATGGTCTTCTATATTCCTTGCCATTTGCAACTTTTTGGACTCTCATAAAAGGCCTCCCACTTTATCTTCTTTGGTTCCCTTTACATGCAATTATGACAAAATGATTTAAGCAATTATGTTGAAGTGTCTAGATGTATACGGGAATGATCATTCATTCTATATATTCTTTGAACTCCATGCCTTTGTAGAGTCCTTGTTCATTTTGCAAATTATTGTAGTGACTAAAATGATGGCCTTTCTTTTGGATTCAGTGAATGAAATGAGTTGCCAAACCATTGAGATATACGGTCTCACATTGTATGAATAATGATATCACGGAAGCGTCTATATCAAAGAATAAAGATATGCATGCACATTGCACAAAAATCAAACGTGCATGACTGCGGATGCTAGGCAATGACATACATGTGGTCTTTAATTGAGGGGGCATTGATAGCAAGTCCATCAAGATCTTGGGTATGAGAAATGAGAGTTTGATGCTTTATGTGGTGCTTTGTTTTCTTTGTTGCATTGCTCTAACATTTATTGTTTGTTGTAATGTTTAAAGAGATGATTTGAATATAAAGGTGTGGAGATGTTAAAGAAAAACTTGTGTGAATGTACACAAAGATATACCGACATCACATTGCTTAAAGTGTATGCCCAAGTAATGATGCAACATCCCCAAGTCTTTCACCTTTAAGGTAGCATTCAATTCAACCTTGAATTCAATAATGTGTGTCTCATACGGACCAACAATCATCAAATCATCTATATACAAAACAACGATGAGATATGCATCACCCTCACGTTTGACATACAAAGTGATTTCGGTTGGATTGTTATGCGAGCCTTGTTTAACCAAATGAGTGTCATCTTTCTCATACCAAAGCACGATGAGATTGCTTCACCCCATATAAAGTTTTCTTGCATTTACACACTTTCTTTTCTTGTCCTTTATGGAGTTGTGTTACATTTAATTCCTCAAATATATCACCATTTAAGAAAGAAATATCAATGTGTGATAGATGCACATTCCATCCAAAATAAGTTGCAAATGCACATAGAAAACGATCAGTAGTCTTACAAAAAGTGGGAGCAAAAATCTCTTCCTGGTCAATGCCTTTTTGTTGTGCATAACCTTTTGCAATAAGTCTTGCCTTTTAGAGATCCGTCTCACCATCCAACATATGTTTTAACTTGTAAACCCACTTCATACCAATGGCCTTTTTTCTAGGAGGCAAATCACATAAAATCCAAATTTTATTTTTGATAAGTGCATCATATTTTGTTGCATTTTAGCCATCCAAGTTTTTGAATTGTGTGCTTGATCAAAAGGGAGAGGTTTCTCTTTATCACATAAATCAGAAACAACCAAAGCATAACAATCTGATGCATATGATGCATGGCAATAACTTGAATGAGTACGACTAGACATAAGTGCATCCAATTTACTCTCACACAAAGTATGCACCAACCATTTATGTATACCCCTAGAATCTTCATTCTCAGCCACATCAAGTACACCTACATCAGTAATAGACTGATCTATGACATTTTTGAAGATCCCCATAGGATGTGTATTTACTTCATTGGAACTTACATTCAAGTTTCCACCACTAAAAAGAGGCAACAGAGTGTCATAACTGTCCTCTGAGCTTACATTACTATCTCAGGCACATTACTATCACGAGCATTTTCAGACAAATTGTTTACAACAAAAGCCCCAGACATATGTGATTTTCTACTCATACAAGAATTGCGAGAAGTGGCTGCATTGCTATTACCATCTCCACTTTCAGTAGCAAAAAATCATGTTCAATTATATGCTGTTTAGACTTGTTCTTTCTTGAAAATGAAACATGTAACAACAATGTGCATAATGCATCAAACTTGACACCTTGAGGATTTCTTTGGGTCATAAGTCTCCAAGTACTAGCAAAAGTCTGGTAAGAGTTTGGCAATGCATCTAGAAAAATTTGTACAAGTGAACAGCTAGAATTGACTTCATTCAAAACAATGAGTTGCTCATTGATATCCATGATACCAGCCTCTTGCATAATCGTAGACTCTAGCTGTTTACAAAGCAATGAAAATTTTCCTTCATTGTTGCGACTTGCATAAAGTCGCGCCAGAGAATCCCAAGTCTGTTTTATTGATGTTTCTAAACGAATGTGATAATTAATACTGCGCTTCAAAGATAATGCAATCAATGCATGAGCCTACACATCTCTAACATTGCAATGAGATTGCTTAACTATAGGCAAAACAACTCTAGCACCGGGAGTTCTATTAGAACGTGCAACATCCTGAAATTTAGAGATGGATGTATATCAATGCCTTGCATAACATTCCAAAAGATCTTTGAAACAAGAACATGCATCATCATGTAAGCCCATATTGGGTAATTATCCCCATCCAATTTATCCTGAGTGATAGCTAACATTTTGAAAACATCTACATTGTTGTCAACCATGGCAAGTGACTATACGATGTAAAAAACTACCTCAAAAGAGGAAAAATAGAGTAGGACTAGCACGTGCTATATAGCACAACCCAAAGAAGACTATAAGGAACCTATTCTACAAAAAAAACGTACTAACAAAAATTTGCACAAAAGGAAAAAATTGCCTACGTAGTACTAATTTTAGTGGAACTAAAATAGAGGCCAAAATGAAATCGAACAAAAAATTTGAGCTCGCCGATGTTAATCAACTTGCTAATGCTTGCCAAAGCTCATAGAAATCTAAAAATGTGAACAAAGAAGTGCTGGCAACAGTTTCAGGAGGACATGAGCTGATCTGATAGCAATTGTTGGAATGAGGGTTCTTGGAGGTGTCACTCATAAAAATGTAACATAGCATGTGAAATCAACAGAAGGGTTTTCTTAACTACATTTTTAACACATTTTTAACATATCAAAGGGTACCCATCAAATAATTTTATACAGACAAAGATAAGGGGTTTGAAATTGGGCCTTAAAGACACGTGATATGGGGGCTTTAGATATAGTGACAAACCCCCCCCCCCCCCCCCCTCTCTCTCTTTAGGGTTGCAGGGATGCACACACAAGATGAAGAAGCTCAAGGCACACAATAGAGAGTATATTTCTTAGTGCACAAATAGAAAGATAATATAGCCCTAGAGTGATGGACATATATATACAATGCAAGAGGAAGAAACCTGAGGGAAAAAGTACCATGATGTTCCTAAGTGTGTTCACACACTTCACTACCACATATATGATAATAGAGGATAGCTTGCCTATGGAGGTATCTCGTGGAAAACAATTGATGGATGGATACAGATTGGGGTTTTGGTTATGATCTTTCAAGCACATGCCATGGAGACTTTGTGTATATGATCAATCATTGGTGGATGTACATGAGTTTTACCATAGCCCAAGCGAGCAAACTAAAACCCGAGGAAAGATTGGGAACTGGTGTCAAAGAACTCAACCCATCTCATGCTCTCAACCCATTGCATCAACAATAATTGAGTCCCCAAAAATGTTTTGAAAGAGAACGGAGCAGTTACTCTAGGTTGAGCTTCAACTTGGAACTAGCGGACTGCGATCCGTACTTGCCCCACAAAGATTCCCACCTCCATTGACATCTGTATCCTTTCCAAATTGGATGGGATCAAAGCCATAGTCACCAAGAAGCGATCCGTCGAGCCATTCAGGATCAACAAGGTTGCCACCTCCCCTAATCCCAAAAAGCCACGACATCTTTTCGGAGGAGGACCAAGCAGAGACCTTCTTGGTGACCATGCAAATAAGGGAAAATCCATTGGAGGGGGCGAAGGGTAGGACTTCAAGGGAAAAGATGCTGATGAAGAGGACGAGCAAAGGGAGGCACTGTGCAAAGAAGAGATGAATGAAGAGCTTGCTACAATGGCCACCATAGCTACACACAAAAGCTAGCTTGCCAACTACCTATCCTCTCTCTCTCTCTCTCTCTCTCTCTCTCTCAAAATGAAAGAGCAACCTTCATCCAAACAATAAGACTCGAGTTCTAGATTACATATAGCCAAACTTTCATCTAACAAGAATTTTAGATACTTTGATTTTATTATCAACATAGTATTCATAATCGGATCTTGCTAATGTTCACAACAAAACACAACTGAGGCACAGAAAAGGCCTCAAAATGGGAACTTTTTCTACAATGCACTCACAATTAGTACTCGTATCTTCAATTTTGTGCTAGCAAGTTTGCAACCAACTTGCAGGTTGATAGCCAAGGAGGCCTCAAGAAAACACCTTGATTTCTTTCTCAAACCAATTAATTTCTTTTCTAACATATAGTAATATGCATGGTCTACTTGGTTGATGAGCCAACCTCGTAGCACAAATGAACTCCTCTGGGCTTCGCAAATGCTTTCTTGCCATAGCTGCACCACCGTTATCACTCGTATAGGTATTGTGCCACCCCCTCTTGTAGCTACTCTATCTGCTTCTCGCAGACAACCCATTCGCCATTATCCCACTGCTTGCTCATCTCGATCACTAGCGTTGTAGCCCTCGCCAAGGTTGACCCATATAGTAGTAACACCGAATTATAATGCTCATGACCACCATGAATATCGACACTCATCCTTTCACCATCTATTGAGTCTCCTTGGGGTTTTTTCCAAGAATATGGCTTGTTGGTGTCAAAGATGGCATAATAGTGAACCACAAACGCCCTCCCCATCTACTCCAAATCCATCTCTTCCCTGCCCCTACCTTGCTCCCTCTTTCTCGATCCTTCTCTTGGGCACAAATGCAAGAATTCTCTCTCTCTCTCTCTCTCTCTCTCTCTCTCACTCAGGAAACAGTGACATATAATCACCCAAGTGAATTTCACTACCTAGAGACTATTCATGGATGTGCTTCTTTTGGCAATTGAGTGTAGTATTGATCCTTAATTTTCTTTTAGGTCTTGTGTTTGATATTATTAGCTTTTGTGCGGTCCTCTTTTCCCATGAGATTATTTGATAGCCATGAGAACCAATTCAGATGGCCAAAAATTTGGCAAAGACCCCATCTATGACGTGTAAGTGATGCCCAATCATGGAATCAAGTATTCTCTAATGGCTACAATTCATCTATAGTTTGATGTGTTTTTTATAGAGAGAACTGTCGGAGGATCTATCTCCATGGAAAGGCAGGCCATGGAGGGTGGCTAGAGACTCTAGTGAAGTACGTTGTGTTGCTCTTCACTTGTCTCGAGGACACTCTTATTGACTTATTCACAAGCACGAGAGCATTTGGCTTGGATATTGCCTTTATGGACCAAAAGTGCTATTGTTTGAGTAGTATGTGTGTGTGTCTAACTCCCTTCCCTTTCCTTCTCATTATGGTGACAACTAGTCTCATTATCAGTTGTATGCTAGATCTATACTATAATAAAAGGGGGAGAGAGAGAACCCCCCCCCCCCCCCCCCCCACACATGGCAAGCACTCCTTGCTCCAGCGTGTGAAGAGCGCGACAGTAACACACACACATACACACACACACACACACACACACACACACACAGAGAGAGAGAGAGAGAGAGAGAGAGAGAGAGAGAGAGAGAGAGACCAGACCAGTGTACATAAAATTTGGCAAGTTTATGCTCACCATCGCGTGCATGTGAGTGTCCTAGCACCCACTTATGTTTAAATTTTTCCTCTATGCTCGCTATCGTTGACTCACTCCATAATCACACCCACAAAATTGAATTTGATTAGAGAGTACGCATATGGAATTTGCATGCCAAGATCTTATATGCTGTATGATATAAGTTTTTAAACTACCTTTCAAATTTCCTTTTAGGGGATAATTTGTAGTCACTAATCTTTGTTGGCATTGTTTCCCTTTAAATTCAACCACTACTTTCTCAGCATGAAATTTTTGACTTCTTCTTACCCCCCCCCCCGCCGCGTGAAAAATATATCTGATGGCCATAAGGTCCTTGATTACCTGCTTATCAGTTTCTTCAGGTGTGAGAGGCGAGGTCGGAATCTTTTCTTTCCTTGTATCTTCCATGTGCTGGCTTGATTGCTCGAGATGTATCTCCGCTTCGGAGGCATGGTATTCCATGTGGATCAAGGGGCTATGTACTAGACTTGGTTCTTTAATTTCATCTATATGTGCTTCTTGTTGCTGTCCTTTTTCTTGCGTTGCTTGTTCCTCTTCTTGGTACATCCTCTCCATCATTTTGATCACATTGTCTTCCTGGCAGTCAAGTCTTTTTTTCGTCCTTAATTCCTTGGAGAGGGTATCCTCTTCTTGTTTTTCTTGGACTTCAAGTCTCTTGGCTTCTTTCTCTGGCTCACCTTCAAACGTCCTCTTCAATTTTAGTCCCGTTCTCCTCTTAGCCTCTCTCTCATCAAATCTGACAGGTTCCAAACTGGTTCTTCTTTCCTTTATCGTTATGTGTCTCTTCTCTTTTGAGCAGCTTCTTGTTGTTTTTTCTTCCTTTCCTCCTTGGAATTTTTCTTTCTTCCCTACTTTTCCTTGGCTTTTTGCTCTCTTTGTTCCACTCTCTTGGGGCATATAGATGTTGGCTTTCTTTCTTGTGATGTGGAATCTAACTGCTGGTGGAGCTCTACTTCTTTCTCGTCAGTCTCTGATCCTACCAACTTAGTCTGCCATATTCGAGTTGAGTCATTTTCTTTGCTTTGGTGGTTCTTGCTGATGTAGAAGGTCCTGCTACCATCTTAGCCTTGGGTTGATGCATCTTTCACCCATTCATTGGAATCTGGAGCATCTTCTAGTGAATCTCTTTCCCCGACAAGACATGATGCTATTTTGGTCAATTACTCAGCTTCCCCTAGGTGTGGGATGCCGGATTTCTTTGCTCACTGCTTCTTCTTGGTTGCTGCTACTAGCCGGTTGAATCCCCACTTGGCCATATCAATAGGTACATGTCAATGTTGTGGTACTAGCTTGTGTGTTTGGGAGGGGGGATAGACAAAGCGGGTGATAAAGGAGAAAAAGAGAAAGGAGAGGGAGGAAAGAGAAATAAGGAGAGGTAAGGGGGGAGAGAGAGAGAGAGAGAGAGAGAGAGAGAGAGAGAGAGAGAGAGAGAGAGCTACCTCCTAAGCAAATAGGGAGAGCGTTGGAAATGGATAGATAGAGACGGTGCTACCTATGATAGATACAACACACACACACACACACACACACACACACACACACACATATATATATATATATATATATATATATATATATATATATATATATATATATATATATATATATATATATATATATATATATATATATATATATATATATATATATATAGAGAGAGAGAGAGAGAGAGAGAGAGAGAGAGAGAGAGAGAGAGAGAAATAAGGGAGAAAGAAAGGAGAGAGAGGATAAAGAAATCATGGAAGATTGTGTGAGAGATAAAGAGAAAGAGGACGGGAGTAGAGAGAGAGAGAGAGAGAGAGAGAGAGAGAGAGAGAGAGAGAGGTTGAGAGAGGAGGGGGGTTGGAAGTTGGTGGTGCAATGTGGAGGTGTAGGAGAGGTTGTGGTGGCTTAAAAAAAGTTCCACTTGCCGTCGATGGCATAGGTTGCAATGGGTGACATTTGGTGGTAGTGAGCGGCAAGGGTGGAGGAGGGAAAAAAGCTCGCTTCACCAAGCTCATGTATTATCCTTTCCCGTCTGTTGGTTTGGCCACATAATGAGTTTCAACATATTGCACTTAGGAATCTAAATAAGCTCTTGTGTTTTTTGAGCTTGAATCAACTTCTTTGGCACCCATATATCTGTGATAGATGCTTGAGTGGTCCGTATGTGTGTGTGTGGAGACGATATTGAAGTTTGTATCAGCTCATGGGTTTGGAGTAAGTTCTTTTGTATATCTTATCCTTCCTATCCCATACCTACATTGTGTGGAGCTGATCCTTGGGTATCCATCTTTATCTTTTGTTTTGCGTTTTTCACGTTGGCTTTTCTGTTGTTTCCAATGTGGACGAGGCTGATGTCACCTTTATTTAAAATGTTGGTTTTTGTGGCATATTCCACCAGTGGATTTTGTTACTCTAGTGAATGGAATTGTTTGAATCTCTATTTTAGTATAATTTGTACCAAGTCGGACTTCCAATCTATTTGAACATTGTACCTTCTTTGCCATGGCATCTTCTACCACATAAAATATGTATGGGTAGACATATTGATTGATTTGAACTAAAAAGGTTATCAACCCTAATGCTTCGATCTGGTGGTCAATATATCTCTTCATCTTGTGTGGTGTCATGTGAATCTCTGCATTTTGACCAAGCTGTGTATATAAGCTAGGGAAATGACATTTCCTTGGGCTCTTGTATCGAGTAGAGTAGTGGTTTCTACTTGATTTTGTTCGATTTTGATCGTGATCACTGGATCCACTCTATCTTCTTCAAATTCATTTATGGAAATACCATTGATTCGCAATGGTCTTCCATGTTGTTGCTGTTGTCATAGAAGCCTTTGCTTAGCCATTTGTTCTTTAGCTTCTACTTGAATGAAAGCCCTTTCTAGAGGAAGCACAAAACAAAACCCGAACTCATCCATCCTTGGTTCTTTTGGTTTATTTTCCCAAAACCCTTTCCAGAGGAAGAACTAGAGCCTTTGGGATGGGAGCATATTTTGGAAACTTTGGATGTGTGCGCTGTGAAGGACGGTCCCACAACAAAGTTCTGTGCCAAGGATGGCTATGACGTGATATCATATTACATGGTCAATGTAGTTGAGGAAGAAGGTGAGAGTCAAGCCTCAAATGAACCCAAAATGAGAAAGCAAGATGAAGAAAGAGAGGAAGAGTTGTTTTATGACTCTCAAGAGCATTTCAAATCTAATAATGATGCAAATGATGAATGCTCTAACAACCCTAGCGATATGTCAAATTTTATGACTTTCCAAATCGAAAACCTAGTCGGCAACAATATTATACAAAGAAAAGAGCCTTAAACATGGCAAAAAAAAGTTCGATGCAAAGAGTAAAAGGTGAAGCAAGATTCTTGATGCTTGTAAAGGAAAAAGATTGTGCAAAAGACAAAATCTATGGTCAATTCATAATAAATTAGGACCCAAAAACAAAAGAGGGTATTAGGGGTTTGAGGAAGAAATGATGGAAGACTAAAAAAAAAAAAACAAACAAACCAAAAGAACCAAGGATGGATGAGTTCGGGGAACCAAAATGGACCAAGATCAAGCATGCAAAGAAATACCAAGAACTCAAGAAAACTGTAAAGGAAGTATGGACAACAGAGATAGAAAGTGAGGAAGGAGAGAGCACTGAAAAAGAAAAGATGGATGTCCCTTCCCACTATCGGAAATTCACTATCCAAGATAGGAAATTAGTGATGACTCAACCGAGCATGGAGAAAAAAGGAAATGAATCTTATGATGACCCAAAAATGCAAAACGAGTAGACCTAACAGAACCTGGAGAGGATGCAAGACCGGTCTACATAGCAATGGATTTGAGTACACAGAAGAAGAGGAGCTGCTCATCCACTCCTTAAGGAGTATAGATATTTTTTTGCATGGTTGTACAAAGACCTCAAGGGAGTGGATCCATTGATAGGTCAACACACAATTCCCTTGAAGCCTGATGTCAAACATTGCAGACAACGTCCCTATCCCTATAATGAAACATTTTCCAAACGAATCAAAGAGGAGTTTGACAAGCTTAAGGAGGCATAATTCATTTATGAGATTGAACACACTGATTGGGTGTCACCCATTGTGGTTGTCCCCAAGAATAATGGGAAATTATGTGTATATGTAAATCTCAAAAAAGTGAATGCTGCAACAATAAGAGATCACTATCCCTTACCAATCACAGAACATGTGCTCGAACGAGTGGCTAGCAAACAAGCCTACTCATTTCTAGACGGATTCTCTTGATACAACCAATTGGCTATCACAGTAGAGGACCAATACAAAACAGCATTTGCCATGGAATGGAGAATCTATGCTTATAGGGTAATGCCTTTTGGCTTAACTAATACATATGTCACATTCCAAAGGCTAATGACGCACGACTTCAAAGAATACTTGAAGATATTCTTATAAATTTACATGGACAACCTTTGTGTTCACTCTATCCTTAGGGAAGAACACATTGAGCATCTCAAAAAGGTATTCAAGAAGTGCAAGACTTATAGAATTTGCCTAAATTTTGAAAAATCTGTCTTCATGGTAAGACATGACAGGATCTTGGGACATATTGTCTCTGAGAATGGTATATCTATAGATCCTGACAAGGTCCAGGTGATTGTGAAAATTCCAAGGCCAACTATTGCCAAGAAGGTACAATCCTTCATGCGAGACTGTGGACACTACTGACGGTTCATATACATGTATGCAATCGCTACACAACCCTTGTATAGGTTGATAGTTGTCTTTGATTGGACAAAAGAGTGTGAGGAGTCATTCACAAAACTTAAGGATGCACTTATATCAGCACCAACACTCAAAGTGCCGGATTGTGATAGAATATTCCATGTTCACATTGATGCCTCGGCATTTGCAATAGGTTGCATCTTGGATCAACCAGAAGAAGGAACAATGGATTTCCCAGTTTGCTATGCTAGTCAACAATTGAACAGTGTGGAAAATAATTACACAACCACAAAATGAGAAGGGTTATGTATGATATATGCCATAAAGAAATTTAGCATTATCTTTTGGCTAACAAATGTGTCTTCTTCATAGACCACCAGGCTCTCTTTTATCTGGTAAACAAACCTTGCAATACAGGAAGAATTGTTTGATGGTTCATCATATTCCTTTTGATTTTACGGTGGTGGTGAAGAAAGGCAAAACACACCTCAGAGGAAATTATCTCTCTAGGTAACCCAATGGAGAAGCACCCGAAGGAGTGGATGATGATATACCCAATGCTTACATCTCCAACATCGAGATGGTTCCTAAGTGGTCCCGAGAGATACTCACTCTTTTGACCTATGGTGGCAAGTTTGATAAGACTGAATAAACCCATAAGCAACAACAATTAGACAAGCAAAAAACTTTTAACTTATAGGTGGACGCTTGTACCATCTAGGCTCCAAAGGATACTGCGACTACGCATTGGTCGAGAAGAATATGAGTGCTACCTCATGGAAGCCCATGTACAGGACATAGCTTTCCATTGTTCCCAGAAATAGACACACATCACCTAAAGCAACTTGGAGTGTATTGGCACGATATGCATGAGGATGTACATAGATATGTATTAAACTATGCTACATGCAGGAACAATCCACCGGTGGAATATGCCACATTGTTTGAGATAACAATTGCACCGGGAGAGACATCCATATAAGCATGTTTGATACGTATAGACATAGGTACTCGATAGTAGATCGGAGAGAGATTGAGAGATATACATATTTTGGAGGTCCACTCCACCAATGTTATATCACTCCTAATACATGAGACCTAATGTGTCGGATACCAGGCCAAAGATAAGAAGATTGGGTCCAAAAAGATCGAGAATTGCTAATTCAATGAGCCAATAGTAGGTTGTAGTGATAAGACCAATGGAATCCTTGGGTTCCAGGGTTCCAATGACTACACATAGGGGTAGTGAAGCTCCTAGAATGATATATACAACAAGAGTTATGGATATCTTAATAGAAGCAAGAGATGTGCCTCTTGAAGAGAGGGTCATAAAAAGAACTCCAACTAGAGTCCTAGCGGGGGTCATGAGGTTAGAGACATCCTAGTAGGAGAGTGAGGAGTAGTGATAATTGTTGCAAAACATGATGAATGTGACCATCCCATGTAGCTAAATGTGTTTCTAAGAAGTGTAATGGATTTGGAGATCCTGCTCATGTCTCACTCTTCAAACAAGTTTTGAGAGCTAAACAAATTGTAGATTTCCACACACAACATGAAGGATTTAGGCTAACATTGTAAGTAACAGCCTTGATGTGGTTCCATCCTTTGAACAAGGGTGATTTTCCAAACATAAAGAAATTTTTGTGAGAATTTTTTTAGGAATTCTCTAAAAGGGAATCAAGCACAATACCATGTCCAAAATCTATGCTTCGAAACAAAAAAAGAATGAGAAAGTGAAGGAAGCTTTGCTTTGCTTCAACAAACAGTATATAGAGAGGTGTCATGTGAGAGAGTTACCACAAGATGAGAGGTGTCTTTTGAGAATTTTACTACAAGATGATGTTCGGTTTCAGGCCAGTGGCTCATGGGAAATTTTGGCCGGCCACCCACCGCCCATTGTTATTCTTTGATTATAATGTAAGAATAAGGAGGGAGAAGGTCTACTTCTCCAAGCTCCATCAAACATGCTGTGTATGCTCTCCTTCCTCTTCCCCCTTTCTCTCCTTCCATCTCTTGCCTCTTGCACCTCCTTCCCCATAAGTGGTATCAGAGCTCAGGGGCCCCGGATTTTCTCCCCCCCATCCGCATGAGAGCATAGAAGCTCTGCACGAAATCAAAGTGATCTTGAAGGAATTTGCAACAGGATGTTGAGCAGTGGAAATTGGGCGCAATAGTAAGTAGGCTATCCAGGAGCTCATAGGCTTTGCAAAAATCAGCAAATCAAAGGGAATTTCGAGCTCATTGTGAGCATCTTGGTAGCGTGAAGCAGAGCAGTTGGGAGTGGGAGCTCACGAGTTGCGAGCAGTGAGTAGATAGGGATTTGAGCACCTGCAGAGGAAATTGAGTAGAGTCGGAAGCAAGCCTTAAAGTCTTTGAAGCAAATAATTGAGAGCATAGCATTGAAGCATTTCTCAACATCGCAAATCTTGTAAACAGAAAATTGAGGTCTAGCAAGTAGAGCAGGGGAGGTTGTGTAGTGTAGCAGGGAAATCACATAGCAAGAAGTATCGACTATAAACACCCACACTCCCACCTTCCAGAATCATCAGATAGAGCCTGCATGGCAGAGATTGATTTCTTTTTAAAATCTTTGACTTACACACTTCATGTGTGCAAGCCCTTGGTCCCACAAGTGCCATCGACAATCTACCCCCCCCCCCCCCCCCCCCCCCCCCCCCCCCCCCCACTCATACACACCCAAGTGAGAGGGATTGAGAGACAGAGCAAGAGAGAGAGCACACTTTCTTTCTTGGTGCTCCCCATCGGCATTCAGCACCGACATCAGTGAGAGGGAGTGGATCGGCTCTCGGCTAGACTCTGGCATCGACTCTTGCCATTATAGCCGTTTTGACACCGACTTGGCATATATTTGGCTAGCGTACTTCCGTCCCGATGAATGGGTGGTTTTTATTGCTCATTGGGCAGTCGACAAAGGGTAACCACTTTGAGCCACACCTTTTTAATTAAAAGTGTGTGAACACTAAAGTGTAAGGTTGACAACGAGCAGACATGTAGAGAGAGACAATGCGCGAGGGAGAGAGTACTGAGGGTGACTTGCAAAAGAAGTTTTAGCATGCGTGCATGACCAAGGAGTTGCCTAGTGGTCCAAGGTGACCTTGTTGATGGTTTTTGGATGTAGTTTGAAGGACGATGATCATGCAAGTGTTGGAAATACAAGGGCTAATTCCCACAGTAGCCTTGTCAAACCCCCAATCACTTCTTTATGGTGGTGATTATGGAAAATTTGGCAGTGCTGCAATAGCTTAATCCACAATCACCAATGCAAGTCCTCAAAAGTTGAGCTTAATCTTTGCCTTGGGTCGAAAAGGTCGTGGATTTGGTTTTGATTTCGACCTTAAAAAGTTCAATTCTTATCCTATGGAGAGCCTCAAAAGACCACAAGAGCCGTTTGCTTAATTAATCCTTCTTCTAATCTTGAGAGCTGCCTTCATAACTCTCTTCCTTAAGCCAAAACTTATTTAAGCACTTTGATGGCCAGCTCTTGATAACCTCCTCTTCAAAATCTTCGAGTCCTTTTGCTTCTTCAAATCTCATTATTTTGTCTTCACAATCCACAAGAGTTAGCCATCTCTTTGAATCAAGTGCTGCACATACCCGTTTTTAGTTATCAATAAGCAAATATTGTTGAGAAAATTGCCAATTAATTCTCCGATTAAGCTTTGATGTGAAAATCCAATGCTATCAATTTGAGAATTCCTTCTGAAAATTTGAAATCAATTGCTAATTAGCTTGAACCAAATGCTTTGATACCAATGTTGGGAGTAGAGGGGAGAACAGTTGCTTCACAATTTCAATTTGCTTACGCACTTACTTGTCAACCTCTCACCATCTCTCCCAAATCCCAAGTTCACACACCTAGACTATGACACCACACACACACACAAGCATAGACTTGATAGTGAAAGATTGCAAGGGGAAGATGATGTAGACAAGATTAAAGAGTACACAACATAGCATAACATAGCATAAGAGAGATAGAGGAATGTTGCAAATCAATGGCTTAAATATTGTAGCCCCAAACTCCACGACACCTCTTGTGGAGTTTGGTATTTAATATTTTGATATCACTTATTGGTGCCAAAAATTGGAGGCCTCTCTTTTACACTTAACTCACTTTAGTTTATCAGTGGAGCATATCACTTATTGCATGACCCTCTTAGGGTGAGTTCTCACTATCCTATTTACAAAGCAACCATAGTGGCTTATTGTTAAAACATCTAAAACACTATGCAAATATAAAATGGCCGAGGATTTATTTATTTTTGTTGCCTTCTCCTCAACTTCCAGAGTTCCAATCTACAAATCATCAACTCACCATTAGTAAAAATAGAAAGACATCACAATAGTTAACCATTACATGCTAGCTATCCCAATTGTAGTTACCACATACAACAAGAGGGTGCCCAGTCTCATAACATGTGTTTATGCATAAAGCAAGATAAAGCTAATTAATGTCTCAGAATTGTGAGTGCAGATGTAGTTTTAACTCTTAAAGAATATACAATGAATCTCAAGCACAACATGTGCCTTGAGGAGACAATAATTCCAAAGGGGGGCTATACATTCTTATGTAGGAGACCCTGATTGATTTTCATTCAAAAGCTATATTCACCCCTAAAGGGAAAAATCTGAGCAGCTGACTGATGCATCATATTGCATGATTCCATTCTTTTGCTTGTACAATTGACCCTACTCTAGGTCCTAAAAATTATATAAGCTCAATCCTTTTCTATATGATATCATTGAGCTGCACTTCCACACCCTGTCTCTCAAAGACTTGAAGATTCTAGGTTTTCCAAACCTTCTTTAGATAGTAGTATCTAGTTACTGGTAGGGAGAGTCCTTGGATCTCCCCTTTCATAGAATTTCCCTTGAGCAATGTCACAAGTGGATGTTAACTAATAGGAAATAATAGTGGGGTAAGTGGCTACCCTTGATTGATTTATCTCTTCAATTCAAACATTACCACCATCCTATTCATGAAGAAAAATTCTAAGCAGCTCCCTCCCCATGGGTGTGCACTATTGTGCACAGTTTGGGTCCAAAACCTGATGCTTTCATGAAAAATTTGATGAAAAACCACTATAATTTTTCATACGTGCTATCTAGGCCAAGTTGAAGGAGGATGTGTTCTTGCTTGGTGAAGTTTGCATACTTGATGCCGCTCATTGCTAGTAGAATGTTGTCATAAATCCATTTCCATTTGACAAAACCATGTTGATGGGGGCTGACCACTTTGTCTAGGATTGGAGCCAATGTAAGTGCTATAACCTTTGCTATGGTCTTGTAAGCTACTGTCATTATTGAGATCCGTAGCCAGTGTTTCAAGAGGGAGTACTAGACTAATTTGTGAATAGGCTTATTTAGACCCTTTTTGATGCTAATATCCATCTATCCTTCTAAAAAATCCTTCTTCACCATCTGAGCTAATGGAACTTTGAGATCCTCCCAAAACTCTATGAAACATTTTCACTGTTAGTCCAAACATTGACAATCAGGTCATGTTAGGGGACGGCATGAATTCAGAGGGGGGAAGTGTTGACCCATGGGTCAACAGTACGACATAACTCAATTTTTGTATCAACGTCTTATTTTTTGAGAGTTATGAAATGATGCGGATTATGGTAAAAAACATCATTTGTAATGAGTAGCTAGTCTAGTTGTAGAAGTCGGGGTACAATGGGACTTCTAGATTGTAAATACAAAGCCATTTGAGCCATTGAACTCTATTTTTGCTTTAACCTATTGTAGCCATAATATATAAGGTACCTATGTCATTTTGTAAAGACTGTGTGTGAGAGAGAAAGAGAGAGAGAGCGTGAGCTTCATCTTGGTGCTACTCCTTGCTCGCTCATCGCATTGGAGATTTGATTGCACTATTGCAATAGATTAAGAGAGAGCTATGTAACAACGCCAAGAAAAGCATGCGTGCTAACGCATCTACAAGCTATTTGTGGTCGTAAGTGTATCGAATGATGTTTGTCTTTTGCGTGCACGTAGTCATTAGAACCATGGCAATATAAGCTATGCATAGGTACTCATAGATTTTAGTTTCAGACACTTTCAAAATACTGCTTTGTCTCCATATGCGTTGTCGAGAAATTTGCGGTCTTGCCAGGAAAGCACCGGGCTTATGGCTGTGAGAGTTTGTGAGAGAACTCAACAAAAACTATATGAAGGAGTTAAACCATAGATGCCATGAAGACTAGGGTTTGGAAAGAAGTGCAATCAAAGAAGACTCACTCTTTCTCTCTTGCACTCACACACACACAAAGAAAGAACACAAAAGAGAATGTCAAAACAATACGAAAATGAAAACATCAAGGCTATGGTCATATCGTATCATGGGTAATATGAAAGGGTTAATAGATGAGTTAATGGCATTCAATCTTGGCTGACCAAATAGGCTACGAATTGTTCTTTGGAATTGTAGTTTTGTGCTTACCATAATATATATATTTTGTCTAGTGATTGGGATTAATTGTGTGTACAAATCCTCTTGGTTCATAGCAAGATAACTACGCTTACGTCAAAAGAAAAGTTATAGTCTATGAGAGATAGTATGATGGGATCCGGTGATAGAATTATTTCATTAAGCCTTTCTGGGCCAAAGAGAAACACTATACGTTGTTGAAAGTGTATTTTACGGCTAATCCATACGTTAATTCTAATAGATCGTACAAAGTGAAAGCGATAGAAATGATCATCATGTGGGTTATTCATCTAGGATAGTATGTGAGAAATGTAGATATGAGAGAAGTGAAGAGATGAGAAGTTTCCCTCCCAAGCCCTATTCTTGCCCGTAGGCAATAAGGATACTGCGGGGAGAGATGTACCTGTAGAAAAGAGAACCTAAAATTTGCAGAGAGGATGAATTACTAAGAATGAGAGAGATAGGTTTGCTTAAGGAGATGAGATTAGATACATATATATATGTTGGATTAGAGATGAAAAAGAAAACAACAAGAAATCAAGAAAACATCAATGTAGAACACATCTTACTTGACAAACCCTTCGACACCATTATTGATGGAGAGAGAAGAAGAGTGGATAATTCCACTTTGATTGATACACCAAGTGCAAGACCTTCTTTGATTAGAGTTGATCTTCCAAGGTTAGCTTGTTGCAAGAATGTCTAGTCTCCCTCTAGGAGAAAGTGTAGGCTTGGGCTTATGTTAATGGCTAAGTACAATTAGGCATTACTACTCACTCCCTCAAGAATTCCTCTCATCAATGGCTTGAATGCTTGAGTTCCTTTTCAAGGAAGAAGAGGTCCCCTTTTATAGGTGAAGGGAACCCCCAAGGGTTTACACAAGAAGAGAGGAGCCAGTGTGAATAGGAATTGGAAAAGTTGGAAATGAGCTGTCCCTGCATGATGTGGGCAGACTGGGGTCTAGTATTTTGATCATATCTCCTCAACCTTGGCTCCAAATAAAAAATTAAAAATATGGGCAAAAAATTCAGCTCATTAGCTACGATTTTCATTTTAAAATCATTTTCCAATTCGGATTGGAACCTTGTGTAAAAAATTCATCAAAATAGGGTCCATTTCTGGCAGCAAAAGTCTTCCCGTGGTCCCCTTAGCCTAGACTTTCATTTAATTCCAAAGGACACCTCATGCCATATGAAAGCATGACATTGCTCCTTGACAAAGTTTTGTAATCATGCTTGCAATAATGCATTAAAATAAGTGTATCTTTGAAATCATGCCACCTAGTGTCCCACTAGGATTTGATTCCCTCCTAGTAGCTATTTAAAAAGAAATATAAGAAAAGTATAAAAAATACATAGAATATATATATATATTGGAGTTTACTCTAGATATAGGATCTAGCTAGGGTGCGAGATGATAATGAGATAGTAGAAATAAAGAATCAATGCTTTTTGCCCCAAGTTAAAGAGGCGGAGCTATTGAGCTTTTCCCATAGTATTTTCTGATGGTAAAGTAAGGATAGGTTACCCTTGAGAAAAATAATAGGATGAGATAGAAGGCTTATTATTATACTTAAATATGAATATGTACATTATAGGAAAGATAATTATGTATCTAAAAAGTTACAAGATAGATCTTGTAGCATGCGTTTCCACTATGTACTTGTCACAGCACGACAGCGTTTGTCACAAATGGGTTTGGAGAGAGGATTTTGAGTGTAAAGGCTTTGGGATAGGTGTATCCTAGTGAGGGGATGGTGTTCCTTAAGTTTTGTACGATTCTAGTATGGTCTGGTGAGTTTTCTTCCGTTTGTGTGTATGTGGGTTGGTTGGTGTAGTTGAGAGCAGTGAGATTCCTGATTTCGGTTTAGTTGGCCTTCTAGAGTGTTGTATGTGTTGTATGGTCTCAACCTGACAAGCTTTAGAGATTGCCTCCGTGCGCTTATCATGTCATCTGTGTCCTCGATTGACATTGTTTTGATCTAGGTACTGTTGCATGCACTTTATAGGTGGTGTGATTCGCTCTCGCAACATATACTTGTGTATATGTTAATGTAACCATCAATCACCAATAGGCATATTTTTCTAAATCTTCCAATTGAGCCAACTGAGTATAGGAAGAGTTTAGACCCAAGGAGGTAAGGCCATATACTCATAATCTTTATTATGCTTCAATCAAATTCTTCCCAGACATAGGCATAAGGTAGCCCCCTATAAGGCAAAATAGTCATTAGGTGTACCATAGCTTAGGTGTACGTATTTGTAGCTGGATGAAGCAATCATAGCCATATGAGATGACCAAGAGAGAGAGAGAGAGAGTGTGTGTGTGTGTGGTGTACACACACTCCCTTTCCTGGTGCGCTACTGCCCAAATGTGTTGCTTCTTAGATCTTTAAAGCTGCACTACTTATCCAAGGTATATATCTTATTCACAACTTGAACCAAACTATTCAAAAAGAGAATTGACCAAGGTAAGTAAAAATGGGTACTTCATTTTTTAGTTATATGTACATATGAAAATGAATTTTGATGTTTTAATTGTCAAGAAAAAAATGAAGTAGCTACAATAGACATTCTCGGCTTAAAAAAGCTGAACAACTTTTGAATCCAAAGATAAAAGAAGTCAAAATTCTTACCTTCAACCATCATGCAAACAACAAAACATCAACCATCTTGTTTAGACATGGAATGCAGGTATTGAGTGGATCCAACATTTGTCATCCATTCTCTATTATCTCCACATTCATGTATTTTCAAAAAACGTACTTGTATTTATATGCCTCTAGTGAGCTTATTGAAAAAAGTATAGATTACAAATTAGTCTTGGTTATTGCCACAGGGAAGCGCATGCCAATTGGGCATCTTACTTGAAGCAACCAATTTAGAAGGGGTATCAAGAATGTGGACGGTCGTTGGAGCACCCTCTAAGAAAACAGAAGGAGTCACCAAACTTGGCATTTTTATGCATGTTTGCTATACATTGAGAAAATCAAAAGCATATGGGCTCCACATTAGGCAAGTAAAGGGCCCAACAATGGTGCCTTTAGAGGGCCTATGGGGGAGCCCTCTATTCACTCCACCCAATTACAATTTAAAATTTCTTTCTTAGAAAGAGAAGAAGAAGAGAATTTTAATGTCGTAGGAAACTATCCACACACACACACACACACACACACACACACACACACACACACACACACACACACACACACACACACACACACACACAGAGAGAGAGAGAGAGAGAGAGAGAGAGAGAGAGAGAGAGAGAGAGAGAGAGAGAGAGAGAGAGAGAGAGAGAGAGTCCCTACGTGTGTATGAGAGCAAGAGAGTCCATTGTCATAAAAGCTAATATCTAATACTCCCAAATGATTTTCTCATGTTAAACTGATCATTTAATATGGGGAAGTACTAGGAAAGTAAAAGCTAGAATATTGGTGAGGCTGCAGACCGGTCTCTATCAGGGATCCAAAGGAGGAATAATAGGGATCAAAAGGGGGATAGACTGCAAAAGAGTAATGTGCTTCAGTGGGGATTAAAGACCTAAGGTTAAGCTCCATCAAGACTTCCATAGGCTAAGGTTCCAAAAATTAAATCTTTTGTCCAATTGCAAAGCTTAGGGGAATTGGATAGTCATGGGAAGACTAAAAGGTCTTCCCACATCCCTAGGAAGGAGGGGGCAAGCCCATTTTGTAGGGGATGATAGAGAAACATACACACACACACACACACACACACACACACACACACACACACACACACACACACACACACACACACACACACACACACACACACACACACACACACTCCAAGGCTTCCCCTTTACACAAAGGGAATATTGGACACATGTCAAGCTCCTAGGCCAGCTGCCCCCAACCTCCCGTCAAATCCTATTGGATGGCCATAGAGGTGGACCAATGAGAATTAGGCTAGAGTAAATTTAGTCTAATCAATTTAAAAATTCTTGATAAAAGAGCCAATAGAAATTAAGCTTCCTAGAAGACTATTGGATAGTCTACCAAGGGGTCCAATGAGCATCCAACAGCCCAATGGCTTGCCTGATTCCTATTTGCCAGAAGACAAAAAGGTCCAATGAGAGTTTAGATGAATTATTTAAATACCTAAATCTCTCACAAAAGGGGAAGGGGGACACTTGTCAAAAGGCTATCAACTATGCTTCTAATTTGTGATTGGCTAAGCTTTACAAGAGCCAATGGGAGGCCATCATGAGCATTTAGCAAGAGGGGTTGACCAAGATGAGAGAAGGGGCTGTATTTTACTCATACACAATGCTACACACACACACACACACAACTCATGTGTGCAAGAAGAATTCCATCTCCTTCTCCAAGCATTGAGAAGTAGAGGCCTACACCAACAACTCTTGGCTTTGGAATGCAATTCAACCAAGAGCCAAGCTGCTTCAATGGCAAGCTTATTTCCTCTACCATGCTAATTACTAAGCTAAGCTATGCTATTAGAGTGATTATGTGACGAGAATACTTATTTCTTGTAAGATACCTCTTCTTCCTCTCAATCTATCCTCATTATCTGCTAGCTCTCACCATTTTTGAAGGTGTGCGAGGTCTTGGGATTGAGGCTAGGGACACTAGGTGTGTTTTTCAAGCATAATTTGATGTATGAAGCTTCCATCTTGATTACACCAACTAGTTTTATCAAGGAGCACAAAGATTGTATTGTACAAAAGTCTCCTTTGATGGGAGAAGCTATAATACAAAGCCTTTATGGAGGGGGGACCGGCTCCATATAAATCCTATCCTCAAATGTTGTCAATTGTTCTATTTCTCTCTCTTTTCAAGTATTGTCAATGCCAAATTAGCTAGGTGTATGTTTCTTTCTCAATTAAGTACTCTCTCTATGCTCATTAGGAACTTGTTCTTAATGAAATGCTCACTATGTTATCAATTTCCGCTACACACAAGTTACTAGTGCATTAAATGTTACATTGGTATCAGAGCTATTGGTTTCTCTTTTCTTGCTCAAGAAGAGAGGTCCTCAAGCTTGCTTTAAATGGTTGGTGTTATTAATTGCAAAAGAGTAAGTAGAATAGGGAATTTTCATCCTTGAAGCACGCCTGATTTATGCAGTTAACAGGGACACCGTCGAGCACTATGGTCTTAATAATGGAGTCCTACGGGGCTTACTTATGGCTTAACCATTATTGAGCTATTAGAATCTTGACAGGAACCAGTGCTCTCTTGGCTCTCAGTGAACCCTCTCTTCTATTCCTTACAATTAAAAATATTCGAGCCACAGGTATAGATGCTTGAGTGCTTATCTTTGAAGATAAAGAGGACTAGCAACTAGGGCTTGAAGTGCCAAAGTACAAGTAAAAGTTTACACCTAAAATTTGCTAGTATGACTAACAAAGGAAAAGAGATTGAAATGAATGTTGATAACTTTGATTTTGCTAATGAAAGAGAAACTAATGATGCCCCTATTCTTGTAAACTATCTTGTTTCTAGGCTACTACAAGCCCTGGGCAACCCATCCCTCCAAGGTGAAGTGCTACAACTTCTGCACCCATGGTATTCTCCAAACTCCCCACCAAGAAGAGAGAGTACCTAGGAAGCCTCTTCTCCATCATAATAGGCGATAAAGAGGTCACCCTCTTCTCCATCTTCTTCATCCTCTTCCTCTTTTGAAGAAAGTGATGGTGCAGAAAAGCAGGAATGAGGGAAGAAAAAGGCAAGAAAGAGGTCACCCTCTTCTCCATCCTCCTCATACTCTTCCTCTTTTGAAGAAAGTGATGGTGCATCTCTTGAACCACCTAAAAGAAGAGGCCATAAGAAATCCTACGCCACATGGAAGAGGTTGTCCAAGCTCAAAAAGTTCAAAGAGGGAGGAAAAAACATCTCTTTCCTTCCCTACGATGGCACCTTTGGTGCTATGGACAAAGTCTTGGCCTTCATCCAACAATTTGATGCGACGTTTGGAGATGAGGGCTTAGAGGACTCAGTGAAGAAAACGGTGAGTCTCCATGAATGTGGAAAGCTTTAAGAGCTTGCATCATGAAGCAGTTTTTGGCTACCGATGCCCAAAGTACTCACCAAATGGTGAAGCTTGAAGCTCTCTCCCTACAAATCTATTCACAAATATGTAGACAAGTTTTGGTATTTATATCTCAAAGACACTGTCTTCAAAAAGATGGATATTGGAGAGCAAAAACAACAATTTTGTGCTGTTTTAACTAAGGATATGACAGAGTATGCTAACTCCCAAAGGCCACGCACCATATTTGCGGTCATACACCATATCATGGTGGCTTCACAAATCAATTTCCAACAAGGGGCTAAGAGAAATCTTAAGCTAACGGGAAACAAGGATCGTAACGAGCCTAAGGGGAAGGACAATGTCCAAAAGTCTCCCAAAGGCAATGCCAACAACAACAAAGCTAAGGAGAAAGGAGTTTATAAAGGCAAAAATAAACTCTCTCCTAAAGAGCTAGAGTGTTATTGGAAAGATAACCATTGTTTCAAGTGTGGGGAGCAAGGGCATGCCTATCGTGCTTGCCCCCACAAGAATACACGTGATGAGCCTCCTAGAGCTACCTTGGTCAAAATTCACGAAGAGGATGCTCATCACAAAGGATCTCCTCTATGCCATGCTTGGGGAAAGGTAAGAGAACATGATGCTTTTATTCTCTTTGACCTTGGTTCTACTCACAATTTCATATCCACAGAATTGGCCACCAAGCTAGGCATCCAAGCCTGTGAGATGGGAGATGTCCTACCTGCGGATGGTTCTTTCAAGGGGCAATAAGACTCTGTCACTCCCTAAATTGGGAAATTGAGGCTCCATGTCCAAAGCTATGTGGACAAGGAGGATTTCTTTATCTCTCCTCTCAAGCACGAGGATGCAATCCTAGGGGCACCAGGGTTTGATCGCATGGCTGCCAATGTTAAATTCCCTGAAAGGCAAATCTACTTTAGGTTCAGGGAAAAAGATATGTACATAGATGCTAAGGAGTTGGGTAGTACCATACCTCTTGTACATAAGCAAGCTTTCAATAAGTCAATAAAGAGCTCTATTTCCATGTACATGATTTTTGTTAAAGGTCCTCAAAATGAACCTAATGCTTTAGCAAAAGAAAATATAAATAATCAAACGGAATTAGAGTTATCCAATTTCCCCTTGTGTAAAACCTCCAAAACGAGGCAATGAGGACCATGCAATTGAACTTCTTCCAGGAAGTTCACCGCCTATTAAACCTCCTTATAGAGTTTCCCAAGATCAAAAAGAGGAGATTATGCAGCAAGTGCATGAGTTAGTTGAGAAGGGCATGGTTAGGCCTAGCTCATCTCCATTTTGTTCACCAGTGTTATTAGTGCAAAAGAAAGACGGCACATATCGTATGTGTGTCGACTATAGAGCACTAAATAGGATTACTATCAAGAATAGGTTTCTCGTTCCACGGGCAGAAGACCTATTTGATAAGCTACAAGGGTCGACCTACTTCAGTAGGTTTGACCTAAAAAGTGGCTACCATCAAATAAGGATAGTTGATCAAGACATTGTAAAGACCTCATTTCGTACTACGTTTGGTCTTTACAAATACTTTGTCATGCCTTTTGGCTTGATCAATGCACCAACCACATTTAACCACTTGATGGAGAGCTGTTCAGACCTCACTGAACCTTTACTGGAGTGTTCTTTGAGAATATAATCATCTACTGTAATTCACTAGACGAACATAAGCAACACCTCCAGGTAATATTTCAAGTTCTACGAGAGAATAAACTTTATATTAATCGCAAGAAAAGTGAGTTTTTCTTACAAGAGATTCAGTATTTAGCTCACATTATCTCTCAAGATGGCATCCAAATGGATCCATCAAAGCTAGAGGTAATAAAAGGATGGCCTAATCCAAGGAATCTACATGAGCTAAGAAGCTTTGTAGGTATGTGTGCATACTATAGATTCTTCATAGAAAAGTTCTCACAAATCCTGGGACCATTACATGACCTAACAAAGAAAAGCATTAGGTATATATGGTCCACCAACGAGAACAATGCTTTCGAAAAGCTTAAAGAAAAGCTTATCTCTCAACCTGTGCTTACACTACCGGATCTCTCAAAGCCATTTGAGGTCCAATGTGACGCCTGTGGTGATTGCATTGGAGCTGTTTTGCTCCAAGAAAGTCACGCCATAGCCTATGAAAGTCAAAGGCTTGACCCTGTTGAGCAAGCTCTAGGCATATATGAGAAGGAACTCTTAGCAGTCCTACATGCTCTAGACTTATGGAAGCATTATTTATTGGGGACTCCTTTCATTCTGTGGTCGGATCACCAAAGCCTTAAGTACTTCATGATGCAGACCAAGCTCTCTGACAAACAAATGAGGTGGGAAAGTTTCCTTTTTCAATTTCATTTTCATATTGCTCACGTTGCTGTCAAGCATAATCAAGTAGCCGATGCACTCTCAAGATGACCGAGAGTGAATGCGTTTCCATAGCAACACACAATGATCTATCTTCTATGATAGATGAGTACGCTATTGATCCCGATTTTAGAGATGTGATTTCAGCCCTTGCACTAGGGAAGAAAGAAGAACCATTTACCCTACAAGATGTTTTTGTTGTCTATATCAATAGACTATGCGTTACTAATTCACTACGTGAGAAAGTAATGTATGAATCTCATGGTCCTCCTTATGTGGGGCATATAGTGATTCAGTCTACCCTAAAGGGGATAGAAACATACTTCTGTTGGCCTGCCATGAAAGCAAACATACAAGAGTATGTTTCAAAATGTGTGGTATGCCAAAAGACAAAGTTTGATAGAGGGAAGCAACATGGATTGCTTCAACCTTTGCCAATACATAATTCACCATGGGAGAGCATATCCATGGATTTTTTCTTTGGATTGCCCAAGTCTATCCATGGGAATACAGGAATATGGATGATAGTAGACAGATTTAGTAGACAAGCACATTTCATACTTGTCAAAAGGACTATCAAAGCCCATCAAATGGCAACCCTCTTTCTATCACAAATCTTCAAGTACCACGGCTTGCCAATGTCCGTAGTGTCGGACAGGGATCCTAGAATGACCAGTAATTTCTGGAAGGGTCTCTTTGAGAATTTAGGTACAAGGCTAAACTTCTCTTTGGCCTATCATCCCCAAATGGATGGCCAAAGTGAAATAACTAACCTAGCCATTCTTGATATACTAAAAGCCTATGTCACACAAGTAGATCAAAAGTCCCAATGGGAGAAGTACTTACCCTTAGTGGAGTATGCTTACAATAACATTGTACATACTTCCACAGGAAAAGCACCTTTTGAGGTGATATAGGGAAGATAAAAAAGTCCCTTGCTACTCAAGGTACATGAGAAGATCTTTGCTGTAGATGAATATAGCAGAGGCCTGTAAGAATCTTTCCAAAAGATTAAGGATGCTATATCCATCTCTCAGCAAAGGCAAAAGGCTATTGATGTGCTGATAAGCACATAAGAGCCCTAGCCTTTAAACAAAATGATTGGGTCTTGCTTAAGTTTCCCAAGGTTGGATTAAGGCACACAACGGGCAAGAATCCTATAGGACACCAAAAGTACTATGCTAAGTTAGCCAAAAGGTACTATGGTCCCTTCCAGATTCTTAGACCAATCAATAACATGGCCTATCAACTCAAGTTTTCCAACCATTGGTTCATACAAAATGATTTCCATGGGAGCCTACTAAAGCCTTACAAAGGAGAGCCACCTCAAGAAGAAATTATTGAAGACCCACCGGAGATTGAGGACCAAGAAGAGGTGTTGCAGCTCGAGTCCATTCTCCGACACAAACACAAGGTATTATGAGGCTGTAAGACTATCCGATGATATTTTATCAAGTTTAAAAATTATCCTTTTGAAGATGCTAGATGGATGCAAGGCTTACAATTAAAGGATAACCTAAACCTTGTCAATGCTTACAATGATTTCCTAGAGTAAGCAAATGTAAATATGTATGAATGAACAAAGTTTTTGTCTAATAAGACTCTCTTTTTATTTATTGTGCACAAATTTTAATAAGTGTGCATGCTTAGGATCATGTTTGTGGAGACGACGTCTCCCGAACACCAAGTAGAGCTTGTCACTCTACTATGGAAGATTTGATATGGACTAATGTGCAGACATGCTTGCGACAGCTAACGCTCTCAAGCACCAAATGGACTAGTCATCCATTCTAGGATGATGTCATAGGGTAAAATAGGGGTCCTCTACCCGCTAGCAAACGGCCTAATGACTAGGCTTTATCTTCTCTACCTCATAGTCGAGGACGACTATGATTTCAAGAGAGAGGTAATGTTATAAAAACTAATATCTAATACTCCCAAATGATTTTTTCATGTTAAACTGATCATTTAATATGGGGAAGTACCAGGAGAGTAAAAGCTATAATATTGGTAAGGTTGCAGACTGGTCTCTGTAGGGATCCAAAGGAGGAAAAATAGGGATCAAAAGGGGGATAGCCTGCAAAAGAGCAATGTGCTTCAATGGGGCTTGAAATACCTAAGGTTCAGCTCCATTGAAACTTCCATAGGCTAAGGTTCCAAAAATTAAATCTTTTGTCCAATGGCCAAAGCTTAGGGGAATTGGATGGTCATGGGAAGACTTAAAAGTCTTCCCATATCCCTAGGAAGAAGGGGGCGAGCCCATATTTTTGAGGATGAAAGAGAAACACACACACACACACACACACTCCAAGGCTTCCCCTTTACACAAAGGGAATAGTGGACAAATGTCAAGCTCCTAGGCCAGTTGCCCCCAACCTCCCGTCAAATCCTGTTGGATGGCCATAGAGGTGGACCAGTGAGAATTAGGCTAGAGTAAATTTAGTCTAATCAATTTAAAAATTCTTGATAAAAGAACCAATGGAAATTAAGCTCCCTAGAAGACTATTGGACAGTCTACCAAGGGGTCCAATGAGCATCCAATAACCCAATGGCTTGCCTGATTCCTATTGGCCAGAAGACAAAAAGGTCCAATGAGAGTTTAGATGAATTATTTCAATACCTAAAGCTTTCACAAAAGAGGAAAGGGGGACACTTATCAAAAGGCTATCAACTATGATTCTAATTTGTGATTGGCTAAGCTTTACAGGAGCCAATGGGATGCCATCATGAGAATTTAGCAAGAGGGTTTGACCAAAATGAGAGAAGGGGCTGCATTTTACTCATAGACAATGCTACACACACACACACACACACACACACACACACACACACACACACACACACACACACACAACTCATGTGTGCAAGAAGAACTCCATCTCCTTCTCCAAGCATTGAGAAGTAGAGGCCTACACCAGC